>NW_026515989.1:0-35640 GCF_023601865.1 Aspergillus affinis | reverse complement strand
CCCAAGGAAAACACTTCTTTTTTACGGGTAAATGCCCTGTTTTGTCCCCCCGGCCCCAATTGACCCACCTGGGGGCCAAAAAAAACTGTGGTGGGGGTTTTTTGCACGCGGCCCCCCCCCCCCCCCCCCCCGGGATAGGTAACGTGGCCTCTCAGCTCGCAGAAACACAGGATATGCCAGCAACCCCAACACCAATCTACTGGCGACCTGGAAGCATGACGCAGTTAGTACTTAATAGTGGCAGCATAGGAAACGCAAGTATGGATGAAAGAGAAGGCTAGGAGCACTGGCAACCTGGGGGGTCCGGCAGGGCCCCCGGTCGGGCCCGTGAGGCCAGAAGCGGAATCAGACAACGAAAGGCTCTACAAAAGTCACTGATTAGTAGGCCAAAGCATCATTACACTTCCTTGCTAGACGCGAGTAAACAGGCTCGAATGTTAGTAGGGGCTCTGGAAGGAGCCCAGACACAACAACAAGAAATGTACCAGATAGTCCGAGAACAGGTACAAGCACACCTAGCAGAGGAGCTTTCCAACTGAAAAGCAGAACAGCAGATTCATGAAGAAATCTATCTCTAGCGGATTACAAACCTATAACAGGAAGTCAGTAAACTTCGCACAGAGCTTACAGAGGCCCAGCATACTATCCAGCCGCCTGGACCGATGAGGCAGAATACAGCGGAAACCAACGCCCAATTGAACGAAACAAACCAGCACAACAGTAACAAGATTCCCAAAACAAGGGAAAAGACAAGCTAAAAGTCAAAGCAGACACCTATATTCGCAGATCTAGCTGCACTGCTCCCCACTATACCTGGTAAACAGGAATGGCATGAGGTCACCAAAAAGGGGCAGAAGAATAGACGAACTCAAGCAGCTACTATAGCCAATCAGCCAAATCCAACCAAGCTTAAGCCAGCCAAAAACAGTCCTAAGGAGGCACGAAGACTCTTATTTCGCCGCGAGGGAGGCAAAGCCACCCCGAAATCAGAGAAAGAGGATAAGATCCTGGCCATAAACCGAGCAATATGGGCCCTCTGGAAACATAGGCAGTTGACCAAGAGCATCCAACAGGATCAAATTATGAAATGTTGATTATATGTCAACCGTATGTGACCGCTAGTCACATAGGAGACCTTCCTATTCCGGACATTGGTATTGGTAACTACCGATCCCCAAGGATTATGCAGATTTTTCTGATATTTCCACGGTTCAAAAGTTATGTCTTTTCTAGCTGCCTTTTTAGGCTAGATTGCTTATCATTTTTCATGTATTTAAACCACCGTTTGCAGCTAGATTGAAAGAATGAGACCTTCATCATTCGATATTCCTATGGGTACATTACTAGCAATTACGTCTAGAGATACGGCCTACATTATGGAGTGGACTTCTCTGGAAAGAACAACAGCAGCGCTCTCCCAAGATATAGAAGAATGGCAGATCTAGACACTCCAAGCCAATACACAAGCGCTGGAGAAAACTATACGAGATTGGCAAGCAAGAGCACAACCCAGGCCTATCCTGGGAGATACGTACTCGGCAGAAGACATAGCGGAAGAGACCATCTGGATCCGAGAGACCCTAACAGGAGTATTGAATCGATGTGCGAAGCAGCTACGAGTGACTCCAAGATCAAAGCACTAGTGAGGTCCAGAGATCAAGGAGGCCCGCAGAACCTATAGCCAGGCAAGAAGAGCATGGCAGGGACAGGAGATCTCCACAACAGAGTTAAAGAAAGTCCGGAACAGCTACTACAGAGCTATTCAGCAAGCAAAACGCTCCTGTTGGGAAACATTCCTAGAACGGGCTACCGATACAGCCCGAGGCTGGCAGGCTTTAGACTTTAGAAAGCCCAGAATAGCCACAACAACCCCAACACTACACGGACCCCAGGACAAATTGCCAGCTCAATTAACGAGAAAGAGGCCCTGATTCGAGAATCTGCCTTCCCCCAAACGCCAGGCATCAGCCAGGAAGTCGAAATTCCTCCAGGATCCTGGCACGCTCAAGTGGACGAGAGAATAGTTAAACAAGCTCTGCTTCATCAAGCGATTCAAAAGATTCTAGGAATAGACAAACCCAACATCCGGGCTCTGTGGCTTCTCTGGGAATGGGACAATCCCCGAGTAACTGCTCTCGCCCGACAATGTTTCCGGCTGGGAATACACCCGCCGGTATGGAAGGTGGCAAAGGGCATTTCCCTTAAGAAAGCCTAATAAGCCTGATTACTCGGCGATAAAGGCCTATCGGGTGATCAGCTTACTCAACTATCTAGGAAAGGTGGTCAAAAAAATAGCAGCAGAGGCGATCACCAGTCACTATGAGGCTACAGGAGTCTTACATCAAGGGCAGATGGGCAGCCGAAGACAACAAAACGTAATAGACGCGGTAGCATGTCTGATACAGACTACACATGAGTGCTGGAAACTACAACAGCTTGTAGGAGCTCTGTTCCTTGATATGAAAGGAGCGTTTGATCACGTCAACCCAAGCAGACTGGTTAGCCGGTTGATCAAACTGGGCCTGAATGTGGACCTGATCCGATGGGTGCAATCATTTTTGACGGACCGATGGGTTCAACTGCAGATCGACCACGTACAGTGCCCACTACACTCAATTAGCCCAGGGGTGCCGCAAGGCTCACCAGTGTCTCTTTTTCTGTTTATCATATACCTTAGCGGTATTTTCGAAGCGATAGAGAATACAGTTCCGGGAATTTAGCCCCTCTCTGTTGCAGACGATATAGGCCTGCTAGCCTCAGGGAACTCTGTTCGCGAAATCTGCGATAAGCTGCAAGACGCCGCCCAAGTAGCCATCGAGTGGGGACATAGTAACATAGTTCAGTTCGATGCGGGAAAGACAGAAGCGCTCTTACTTACCCGCAAGCATGGTCGAAAACTAAAAGACTAGATTCAGCGAGCACACATAGAAGTGGGAGGCTAATCTGTTCCTTTCAACCTGCAGGCAACCCGATAGCTGAAAGTATGGTTTGATTCTGGTCTAAACCTCAAGGCCTATTACCAGACCTGTATGCGCAAGGCCCGGGCTGCAGAAGCCCGGGTACAACGACTGTGCCAGATGCATGGGCTCGGCCCCGGGCTGGCTCGTCAGGTCCAAGTTGCCGCAGTGCAATCAGTAGCACTCTATGGAGCAGGGCTCTGGTGGCGGGGCCAGAAAAATCGGCAGGAGGGCGTGCAGTTGATGATCAATCGACAAGCTCGGGCTATCACTGGTATGCTGAAGACCACCCCAGTTGGCCTCCTAGTCCGAGAAGCAGCAGTAACACCAGCTGAGGTCCTACTAGAGGCCCGGCTGCTTGGATATATTACTCGGCTGCTTGGCCTACCAGAGAATCATCCCGCTAACAAAATACTCCCAGTGAGCTTTCAAGAGAGAGACCAACACGCTCAGCCTGGAGAACCAACCCCAGGGAACAGAAGGTGGGCTGAGGACAATGCCCGGGGACCGTGGTCCCTAGGGCAGCACTTGGCCCGGCAGCTAGCCAATATCCTGCCAGTGAACCCATCTGGAGGCTTTGAAAGTCCGCTACAAGCAACTAGCAATCAGTTCCCTGGTATGATAAAGATTCTGACTAGCTAGGAGGCTCTAGTAGCTGCACTAACTATCCCTTTAGAACAGGCAATCTGGTCCGATGGTACAAGATTGGCAAATGGTAGAGCTGGGGCAGGAGTTGCATGGCAAGACCCAGCGAAAAAAAGGAAGACCAGAGGCTTTTCACTGGGAAAAGGCTATGAAGTGTTTGATGCAGAACTTCTTGGGGTAGTGCGAGCCCTACAGGTAGCAAAAAAAGCGGGAGGCCAGAGACCAGTAACTATCCTACTAGATCCCCAAGCTGCCATTGCCAGACTGCAACACACTCATACAGGGCCAGGACAGGCCCTGGCAGCCCAAGCGCATATCATAGCCCGTAAACTACAGGTTCAAGGTTGTGAGCCCACTATCCCAGGACACGCAGGAGTGGAAGGAAATGAGCGAGCAGACTAAGCAGCTAAGCAAGCAGTTATCAGGCCTCCAAATGCAGGTCCGAAAGAGATCTCCCTAGCCTTCGCCCGCAGAGCCCTGACGGAGGCTATCGCAACAAGAAAACAAGAGTGGCTAATCAGGGAGCTTAGCCAGCGATCCCAGCAAGCTCAACGTTCATACAGACCACATAAAATCTGGCAGATTGATCCATTAGTTGCAAGGGCCCCTAAGCGCCTAGCAAGTCGGTATTTTCAACTCAAGTCGGGGCATACAGCCATTGGGTCATATCTATACCGTATTCAGGCTCGGGAAGATGTAGTCTGCCGAGGATGTGGGTCACCCAAGGAAACAGTAAGGCATCTTTCCTTCGAATGTCGATAGTGGCGCCATCAAAGAAGCAGGCTCTACAGGGACCTGGAGGAAGCAGGTGTGCTAAGACCTACCGCTGCAGAGGACTGTCCTGAGGGAAGACTCCTGAGAGAACCCAAAGCCACGGGAGCTCCGTTAGGTTTCCTGACCATCACTGGGCTCGCTCTTCCTCAAGGATACCTAGAAAAAGAAGCGGAAAGAGCCCGAAAAGACGATAAATGGGGTCTACGAGCACTAGAGGAAGCAGAGAGAACAGGAGAAGGATAGCAGGAAGAGCGGCCTAAGCTGGCCAGACCAGTCTAGGCTGAAAACCTGTTCCGGTCTAACAGTACAAGGGGAGCACTTCCTGGAGGCTCGAAAGCCCTGCGCATATAAGCGGTTTGGGGCGAGGAAAAGGATCAGAATGCTTATAGATGTGAACAGGTTCCAGGAAAACATCGAAGCAAGAGATCGTGGAATAGTTACGACACTCAAGCTCATGGAATATGGTCTGTCATAGCTTTAAGGCTGGGTATGGACAATAAATTTGATTTAATAATAATAATAAAATTATAAGCTTGCGATTGTATAATCACCAGGACTTCGTATTCCGCGTTGTTTGAACTCTTTACCCTTAAACATGTCATATCTCGGTCTTCGGGATCTGAAAACGAAAGTTAAGCACAAAGGTTCATATTGGCGATAGAAATGAGATAAAAGCCTATCTGAACCATTAGACACGTTTCATAGAGTTATGGGGCGTGATACAATATATCTCAAATTTTCGAACCATTGTAAATGTGTCCTTGTGCGTCTTGAACGTAATGGCCATAGCGGAGGTATTGGGAGCAGATGCTAACTTGGAGATAGGATGGGTGGTGGGGTTTTTTTTCATAGGGAACGGGTGTTGCGCATATGCATACAGGATAGAATAACCCTCCGTGAGCTTAGAAATTATTTGCTCAATCCATTGTATTGTGTAAGATATTGAGGTTTTTTTTTAAGAAATTGCCATTGGCAATGGTGGTCTGCAACGGACGGATGGTGGTTGTAGCGCCTCAGGGTCCTGGTGTTTGGCAATAACGCTCGCTTATTTTATGTTTATTCTTTCCGTAGAGAGAAAAGTTCCGTCAACGTGCTATTCTGTTAGATCATTGATAGAAAGATGCGATGTGTTACCGATCTCTTTCCCCTAACGGGCAATATCATCTATATCTCATGATCTTATCTAACGCCCACGAACTTACTAACGGAACTCAATCCATTCGACCCACCTCAAGTCGCTTGACGAGCCAATTATGTATGATACAGACAGTACCCCACTCCAGATGAATCTAGAATTCTGAATGGCGGGCTTGGCCTTGCAGTGGAGTCAATTCAGGGAAAGTAAGTCGCGACCAGGCCAAATTAATCGCGATTGCAAATGAAGCCGTTGGTACTCCGTACTCTACCAGAAGATAGGAGGATTCTTTGATCGACTGATGGAAGGTTTGCGGCAGTCTCGCGTTTATTGACACAGTTTCATTCGCAATCGCAACACTCCTTTGACCGGCGATCCGTCTCTTGAAACGGGACGTTAGCTCGACTCCTTGAACTGTGGATATGGCAGACACGGAACAGAAGGCCTGGAAGTCAATCAAGGAGGATAACAGGACGGCTCCTTGAAGTGGGGTTGCCCTCCTGTAATATGTCGGATTCGCGAAACCATCTATTCTTAATGCCCCCTGATCGCAGATCCAGTCCGGCCTTGGTCTTGACCGCCGTAAGCTCATGACGCAAGTGTGCTACTTTATACGCAACGGTGATAAAGGGAGCAAAAGGTGCCAGAGAAGGTACTCCATCGAGATTCATTATGCAGTTTTCGATCGCAATAGGAGCGATGGATCTCGTGACGGTGTCGACAGAAGGGAGCTCGGGCATTGGACTAATAGTCGCCTATCGGCAGAGTCTGGCGTGGCCAAGAGTGGGACATAATTGCAGAGCGTGGCTTGGCGAATCAGACGAGAGGACTGGGTGGGACGGACGGACCCCGTATGCTTAAAACTGCAAAAGAAATTAAGCAGCTATTCCATCATCGGGGTAGCGTCGGGCTCAGCCACCACGGAGAATCGAGAGCGACGCGGTAACACGAAGGTCCTGTCGAGAGGGGAAGGACTGGATGATCCAGGGGAAGATAGGATCTAAACAGAACGATAGAGTGTCCACCAGGTAGAGAGGCGTGGAGTGATCCAGAATACGGAGAAGTAAGAGTAACGAGGGAGAAGCAGACGCACAGTGGCAACGGTTGACACCTCAGGCCACCACCCCCTCCCCCTGCTGACCGACGGGCGGCACTCCCCAATCCAACAATCTAATCCCAGTTCCGCCATTCTTCGCTCTGGCTTCCATTCGTTCCCTCTTCCATTCATTCCTTCTTTCCTTGCATTCATTCGTTTTCCCACTGCAGTCCCCTCCTTTAGCCTATCTGACTTGCCATTCTCCAGAAAATTGCTGCCTGCATCGGATTGTCGACTTCGATTAGTCGCTGGTCGCAGCTTTCTTGATCCTCTGCCTGTCTATTCCTTCCCCCTCCCTAGGCCTCCCTAGGTAGTCTTCCGCTCTCCTCCCTAGAACTTGGCTCGATCGTCACAAGGGAAATTGGCCAGGAAGCAACGAAGAATAGAAGCGATGCTCCAACCAATGCTTTGAACTCGCGAAACCTGTTCGACTGCGTGTGTCGCTGTCATTGGAGATTTGGAGCCTTCTGCTTCTTTGTCTTCCATCCCCACTGTTTCCCCCTTCGTTTCTTCGCCCGCACGGTGGTCTCTAGCGTCGGTGACGCTCTTCTTCCACCATGTTGCTTAAACCCGCGACCCCCCTTACAATCCTGCTTCTAGTCGCTTTTGTTCTCCTGGTTCTGTCCGTCATCTCGACCCCTATCGTCAAAGGAATTCCGTTGGCAACCTTCAAAGATGTCGATTACGGTGTCTTCGGTTATTGCAAGAAAGACCAATGTACCAATATCCATGTTGGTTACAATAATGGTTGGTTTCTCTTGCCGGTCTCCATGGAATCTTGAAATTTGTCGCTAAGTAATCTGTCAACAGATGATCTCAGCAGCGCCGGCACCGATGACGACTACTACCTCCCGACGAGTACGCGCCGATCGATTTCTTCGATCTTAATCGTACACCCAGTCGCCGCTCTTCTGACGCTTATCTGTCTCTGCATGGCTGTGGCGGCTCATTTCCACAGCCCGTCGCACTCGCCTCGATATCTCCTTGCCCTCCTGATTCTGTTGCTCCCAACACTTCTCGTCACCTTGCTCGCTTTCCTGATAGATATCCTGCTTTTTGTTCCGCATCTCGGATGGGGCGGTTGGATTGTGCTCGGTGCGACCATCCTTCTCGTCACCTGTGGGGTCGTCACATGCGCAATGCGCCGGACTCTTGTTAGCCGCAAGGCACGGAAGAGGCGCATCGCAGAGAATGCGGAAATGAGCGGCGAAAACTATTACAATCGCCAGAACGCAACGACCGCACATCCCGCCATGAATCCTCCTCCCCCGCCCCTCAGTGAAGAAACAAAGGAGCCTTTTGTCAATGGGTCTCCTCCGGGCTCGGAAACAGGTCCAACATTTGCGACTTTCCGCACCACTACGCGCGAAAGCGACGACGATCGCACACCTCTCAACTCACGAACACCTCTTAGCGATGCCCCTATGCCTCTGGATAACCACCCGCCTGCTCCGGTTCCTACTCCGATGCCTGCTCCGATGCGAGATGATCGAGCTGCCTACAACGTCCCACGCGATGAATACGGAAACCCGCTTCCCCCACCTGGCGCGGGACCACGAATGCGACCTCCTCCGAGCGACCCGCGCTTGCGCAATCAATATTCGGACGGTAGCATGGGATCACGCAGAGGCGCGCCTCCGCCGGGTGTAGGCCCACGTGGCCGAGGTGGATACCCTCCCCGAGGAGGCTACGGCCGCGGAGGACCGTATGGAGGGCCCCGAGGACCCCCTCCGAGTGGCAGGGGTGGACCGATGGGCCCGATGCGAGGTGGTCCCCCTGGCATGATGGGCCGTGGAGGTTACCGTGGCCCACCACAATTTGTCTACGGTCCTGGTCCTGGTCCTGGTCCACGGGGAATGCCCGCAACTGAAGAGGATGAACACGAGTACGGAGGTCATTCTCCTGGAGGCACGATGCGTCGGCCCTCCCCTGGACCGATTGGCATGGCCATGTCGCCGGACGCCGGAGCACCCATTGGCCAGGCGATTGAAATGACACCGCAGCCGAGACGGATGGGCTCTGCAGACCCGGAACGTCAGGAGGTAATGCTTGACTCGCAACCACATGCCTTGTCCGCCGATGGGTATCCGGAGCCGGTCAGCCCTTCGAGCCTTTACAGTCGAACAGCGTAAGCCTTCTTTGTGCCATTTTGAGTCTTCTCAGCTGATGTCTTTGCAGATCATACATTCCGGCGCGTAACGGCTGGGGCCCACCGGAGCCACGCTCTGGTCCCTCACCCTCACCTGTCCATGCTTATGGAGCAGCTCGACGACCCTCACCACATATCCGATCCGGCTCGGGCGAATACTTTGAAGATGCCGATCCCCGTTTTGCTAATCGTAATGAGCCTGCAGGAGGCAACCCAGGGTTGCCATCTGCTCTGACACCGGGTAATGGTGAGCCGAAGCCAATAGAGGAGGAAATGGTTGAAGGCCCTTGCTCACCTACTCATAGCGATATAAGCCATTTTACATCCATTTCTGAGCGACCCATCAACCCACGCTGGCGTCCACCACTCCCTGCGCAGCAGAAACAGAACGTTTTGCTAGAGAATAACCCCGATTTCGATCTGCGGGCTGGCATGGGACGGGGCGGTGGTGGAGTGGCAGGTGGAGTTGGGGGTCGCATGCCATTGATGCCGATACCTCGAGAGGCTACGAGATACCCTATTCCCTGAACATAATGCTCGTGTACTGTGCTTTTTCTACCTTTGTGATTAGAGGTCACAAGTCTGGACTTCAACTCAAAACGGAGTTTTATGGAGTTCAAATCATTTTGAAGGTGGCATTTTCTTTCTTCATCGGGCATGTCCTGGCTTTTCACTTCATTTCTCATTCTCCTTTGTTCAACTGCTGCATTATACTTAAATTATTTGCGATTATATCGGCGCTTATGTTTAAGCAGTCTGGAAATGTCTGGGATGGACTATCCCTTGTACAGAGCTTTTGCCATGGACAGATGTCGGACAGAAACTGTTAGTTTGCTCATCAGTGTCTGATTCGATTGTTTCTTTCATTGTCTTGTGTCCAAATTTCTATTCTTGTTCTTCCATTATCGGTCTTTAGACGGGTTTATGGATGGAGTCTACACTGTTGACTTCTTTTTTTGTTCTAGATATTCAAGACCCTCTTCTCATTGCGGTGCGATGAATTTTATCCTTTCGATAATTTGACTTGAATTTTTCAATTTTCACTTGTCAGCCATCTATAATCCCCTATGGATCCCGTCAAAACTAAGGTACTGTCTCCAGTTTTGCATTACATTAAATTGAAATTGAGAAAGGGAAACAACCATTGAGTATTTTCTTGACCTACCTCGAGCTATAGACCTACTTAACACATACCACATTTCCCATAACCCCCCATACACAACACCCCCACCCAGTCACTGATACATCATCTTCGAATGTCCGTCCAACTCATTTACCTGCCGACTAACACTCAACTCCGCCGCCATATCCTCCCCAGGGAGCTCGACCCACGCTTTCTGCGTCCCTGATAAATCCATCTGCTTTGTCGGTCCGTGAGCTTGCGGGTATTGTGCTTCAGCTCCGAAGCTGATTTCTGCGCCGCCGGAACGGCCATGTGATGAGCTGGGTGGTATCGAGCTGGGAGATGGGTACATGTTCTGCGGTTGTGACGATGATGGTGGTGGCGGCTGTGACAGGCTACTACCAGGGAGATTCGTGTTTCCGCGTCGAGCTCGCCGTCCGAGATAAAAGAATCCAGCGCCTAAGATGCTCAGACCCGCTACCACAGCTATCACGATACCTGCGATGGCACCGCCCGAGATTGCTGGTCCGTTGTTTGCATCGGACGACGCTGAGGTCGAAGCTGCGGCTGTCCCTGTACCTGTTAAGGACGTCGCTGACCCTGTCGAAGACGCTGTCGAAGACGCTGTAGAAGTAGACGAAGTAGAAGTACCCGTTGTTGCTGTAGAGGCCGTCGCTAAGGCCGTCGACTTGGGCCCCGACTCGTCGCCATAATCAACTAGATACGAATGCATATCCTTGCTCGCCTTCTTTCGCCACACGTCGGGTGTCGTGTACCCGGCGTAGTCGCCGGTGCAGTTCTCCGTGGCCCAGATATAGAAGTTGAAATTGTCATTTTCGGGGTGGAAGTCGAACTGCTGACCCTTTGCTTGGTCGATGTTCGTGCATGGGATCGGGTCGTGGCTGTTCTTGAGGAAGCTGGATGAGGAGGCGTTTCGCCAGGTGAAGGTCCAGGCGGAGGTGGTTGCTGTGTGAAGGAAGAGTAGGGCGAGGAGAGGCTCCATGGTCAATTTGTTTCGTTATGGTACATTTATGCATAGGAACGTGGACTCCTCCCGTATATATGTACATCAGTTCGCCCTCCCTCCTGTCAGATTCGAGTAACTGAGTGATTGACACATCGAGACCCTAAGACTGACACTAGCAGTCTAGTCACCCCAACTGGGGCAGAAATGTAAGGTCGTAATTTCACTTTCGGGGGAGATGGCGAGACGATCTCTAGAAATGCCAGAACCGGTCGTATTAGGATTTCTTGGGACGATGATCGATGCCCTATCAGGAGAGAATCGGCATTTGATTGCTGCAGAGCAGAGATTGGTCCCACCTCCTCGAGATAGGATAGGGTTAGATCTAGAGCCTTGTCTTCGGAGGGCCATCTGGCATGTTTATAGGAAAAGATTGTCTTTTGGCTGAGACTGGAGCGTTCGTGGCTGCCATGTTGGCCTTAGGGCTTCTCTGCCTGATCTATACAGAAACCCTACTGCTACCAGGACATCGAAAGTGATAATCAGAAGAACCCCTCAAGTATCCCACAATCACGATTAATTAAATTTATAAATAAGTTCACATGCACACATGCCTTCACGCCAAGCCAAACGGGATCCCTGCAGACTCATCAATGCCCATGATTGGCCCCATCGCCAAAGAAATACGAGGTGATGCTACTCACGACCATCTTCCCCGACGCAATCACGTTGCGACGGGTGGAGCCTAAAAAGATGGCCCGCGAAGATCAACATCGTCCCTATTTCCGGCGGGACGTGTGCCTGCTCCCTGGATTTTGTTTCTGTTGCCTTGAGCATGATTGATTCTTGTGATCGAGGCCCCCATGGCGGCATTAGGTATAAAGTGAATAAAAAGGTTGTATCATTTTATTCACTAGATTAGGGGTTGAAGGGAAAGGGTGTATGTTTATCTCTGGATCTGCTTCGCAATCTGCCGTTCTATTTTCCTGCGTGCATTTAATATATAACTAAATCATGACTTCATAGAAATAGCAACGTTGTACATATTCGGGAACCAACCCTATGGTCGCCAACGGGAGAATGAACTGGCCAGGAACAATGAATAAATCGGCCCAGTCAAGACTACCATGGAACGGCGTGCGAGAAATATCAAAATTTGATTGTTTATCATAGCGATTAATATCAATGTCCATTATGGGAATTTAGTGATGGCAGAACAACCAAATGCAAAAACCAAAAATTATGCTCACACTCGGATTCGAACCGAGGATCTCATGATTACTAGTCATGCGCTTTACCAACTAAGCCATGCGAGCTACTTGCTGAAAACGCGGTTTATTCTGGTTCTATAAAGCACAGCAAATTGAAGAGATCATTGATCCTCGGATTGTGTTCACAGCTTCTTCTTGATCCCCACCTTTGTTCCTATTCCTGTTCTTATTTGTGTTTCATTCCACTTTTTCTCTCTCTGAACCTTAAGTCAGCTTCTAAGATCTTTGGTTATCCTAGTTACAGCCTGAGAAGGTTCTCTAATCGCAGCTACTTATCGCACAAAGCCAAAGCGGGCGCCAAATGTACATATCAAAGCTAGAGGCTTTACGTAGGCTAAAGAAATCTGCTCTTAGCAAGCCTTATCCCATCCTTCTATCTGGTGATCTTCCCACTAGGGCTGCCATAATAGCATATATGCTCGTAGCCTCCTAGAACAGTTCAAGACAACGCAAGGAACTGGATATGTGATTTGTCCTGGATTATAAGGTTTTCATACTGCAGTTCACACCACCTTTCTCATTGAGAAATCTGAAAGTTTGCAAAATGTCCGAAAAAGAAGCAGTCCAAGATGACCAACAAAGCTATCCATCGCCAATGAAATTGGCCGTAATCATGACAGCCCTCTGCCTTGCAATATTTTGCATGGCGTTGGTCAGTACAATGAACCCCCCTGAACTCGATAGAAGCTCATTTTTCCTTCGTCTTTTCTATAGGACAATACAATCATCGCGACGACCATTCCTCATATCACGGCCCAATTCCACGCCCTTGACGACGTGGGTTGGTATGGAAGTGCTTATCTTCTGACAACCTGCTCAATGCAGCTGATCTTTGGGAAACTCTACACCTTCTACTCCATCAGGATGGTGTTTCTTTCGGCATTGACTATTTTCGAAATCGGATCTTTGGTCTGCGCCGTGACATCGAATTCATTGGGTCTTATACTTGGTCGCGCGGTAGCCGGGATCGGGTCAGCGGGCCTCTTTTCCGGTGGCATCCTGATCATCGCAAATTCAGTGCCGTTGGGGAAAAGACCTGTATATACTGGATTAGTCGGGGGTATGTACGGGGTCACGAGTGTAGCAGGACCGCTGTGCGTGCATCTAGGATGGGTGGAGCTTTCACGGATCTCGTCTCGTGGCGTTGGTGCTTCTATATCAATCTTCCCATCGGTGGTGTCACATTTCTTTTCCTGCTATGTTTCTACCGTCCTCTTTCGCGAGCAACGTCGACTTTATCCCTCTGGAAGCAGTTTCAGCAATTTGATATCATCGGCTCAACTTTCTTCATTCCATCCATCATATGTATTCTCTTGGCATTGCAATGGGGTGGATCGGCCTACGAGTGGAGCAATGGGAGGATCATCGCCTTGTTCGTCCTTTCCGGATTGTTGATGATTGCTTTCCTGGGTGTGCAATTTTGGCAACAAGAGAACGCCACGCTTCCGCCACGGGTATTCGGAAACCGGAATGTCTGGGAAAGTTCTTCGTTCACTTTCTTCCTCGGGGCATCTTTCTTTGCCCTAGTCTACTACGTATGTTCATTCATCTCCGTCGTGCCGGATCTGATACTGACCGACTAGCTTCCCATCTGGTCCCAAGCCATCAAAGGCGTCTCGTCCGTGAAATCAGGAATCATGAATCTCCCCATGCTCCTTGCCCAAGTTTTACTATCGATTGTAGCCGGAGCATGCGTGATCAAATTCGGCTACTACACACCTTTCATGCTTCTATCCTCCTGCCTCATAGCAATCGGAGCAGGGCTTCTATCAACCTTCCACCCCGACACCGGTAGTGGTAAATGGATCGGTTACCAGATCGTTTTCGGCGCCGGGGTAGGAATCGGTATGGAGCAGGCATTGATCGCTGTCCAATCAGCCCTCCCACCCGCCGATATACCCATCGCGACAGCTACGGTCCTGTTTTCGCAAACTCTTGGCGGGGCTGTATTCATATCTGTGGCATAGAACGTATTTACAAACGGTCTCTTGCAGAATCTCGCCGGTAGAGCGGGCATTGTACCACAGCAGGTTGTCAACATCGGTGCTACGAATTTGAAAAAAATATATACCGGCCGACGTGCTGCCTCGGGTTGTCTCTGCCTATAATGATGGCCTTGTGAATGTTTTCTATGTGTCGGCTGCTGCTGGCGCTTTGTCGTTGCTTGGTGCTTTGTTCGTGCAGTGGAAATCTTTGAAGGCTTGAAAATTCTTTATTGATTCTCGTGCTATTTTATACGTACACTTGAGGGAATTCGGGAATCTGGGGTGAGTCAAAGGGAGGACCCTGAATTTTGACTTTGAGTTTCTGTTGTCTGTCTTTTCACTTGACTCACGTTGCTTTTCTCATGACATGTGTTTATTAATACAAGTAAATTTATAAATTTAGTTAAGAGTTTGAAATTGAATGAATGGTTGCAAATCTGGTGCGATTGCAAACATGTATGCAATCACCGATATCCAACGATGAAATGAAGCGTTACCCACAAAGGAAAAACGATAGCAGTCTTAAAATTAAGAGCAGTACTGCGGAAGGGGTATATCAAGCCAGTCCAACGAAGGCTGAAAGTCAAATAATTCCCACATCAGGCTCTCTTCTACGCTGTCTGTATTTCCTACATTCACCCCGTGATCCGGTAAAGAACCTGAGTCCAAATCCTGCGAGACAGTCTGTCCCATCAAAGGACCACATAGAGCCAGCGTACATACGTTTATGAGAGACAGACGACCGAGGAGCGACTTAGCCACGCGCGCACTCAGCTTCGCCGGAAAACCACCATGCAAAGCCTAGTGCGTGGTCAAATTTGCTTAGGGCTACTGCTACTGAGCTTCTTGTTTCGTGGACTATGAGCCTCGCGATATCGTTTCGTGAGTTGCTGGCTAGGCTGTGCCATTTTGATACTAGTTCGGCTCGCTCTCCGGAGTTTGCTTCTTTGCACCGGAGGATTAAAGTCTGCAACGTATCGATGATACTTGAGAGGCGCTCTTTATATAGTAGGCGAAGACTTGACGAGGTAATATCAAGAGGTGTTCCAGGGCGAAAATGAACTGTGAAAGGAAGCCGGTTCGACATGACTGGTGGGAATAATTGCTTCATATGAGTCTGATGGAATGCGAAATTGAGTTATTAAAGTTGTATCATTATTAACAACAGAATGCTTCTATTCTAGACATTCGAGGAAATACTCTGAGATCGCTATTCTCTAGGTGCAATTTGAGGAGTTTGATAGGGCTTCTTTTTGTAATTTTTCTGTAATCTCCAAGCAGAGAAAACCGTCCATCTTCCTCAGACCCTTATATATTAGCAAAAATCTTGTACGCAGTATGCAGAGGTGGGCTCTGTTCTCTCCCTTCAACAAATGAGGTTATGGCCAAGGACATCGCGACCAGTTACCCCTAGGGCTTCCGTCTTCCCCCACATGGAATTTCCGCGCGGAAGTTCCGGTTTCACCGGGCTCTGGAACGCTCGGTGCCTGCTCCGGCTCGCTACGGCCGTCCTTGCGTCGACGGCCCGGTTAATCCTTACCTTCATGGAAGCCTAGAAACAGCTTCGCGTAAAACTGACCTTTGGGAACATCTCGGTCCTGTCCCTCACCACACCCAGAATCCCCCAGATTAATTATTAAAAAGACGTTTCTTCCATCTTTCGTACTGTACCTCATGTAAAAGAATCAACCATTCGGCCTTAACGATCGCCGCGTATCCAACTTCTTAGCAATCATGTCGCTCAACCACCCCTTTGACCCTTTGACTCCAAGGGAGATCACAAAGGTATGCAAAAGTACATGGTACATTCTATGGAAAAAGACCTGACAAAATTGCACAGGCTGCAACTATTGTCCGCCGCGAGTTTCCAGGACAAACGCCCAACTTTCGAGTTATTACCTTGAAAGAACCATCTAAGGCTGACATGGTCCCTTTCTTGGAGCATGAAAATCGAGGAGAAACCACATCCAAGAGACCTGCAAGGATCGCTCGCGTCCAGACAGTTCTTCCGGGTGAACCGGCGACCGAGTTCATTGAACTCTGGGTCGACCTGGACCAAGCTGCTGTTCTTAAACAGCAACATCTTGTTGGAAAGCATCCCTATATTGACTCCGATTATATGCAAGCCGTTGAGAAGGCTTGCTTGGCAGATCCGAAAGTTCAGGAAGAGATTACACACTTGCAACTACCGGACGGCGCTTCGGTGATTGTCGAGGCATGGGCTTATGCTACAGATGGTACAAAGGATGTGTCACAGCGGACTACTATGGTAAGTCAAAATTAGAGCTATATTCAATTAGGGTCCAAGACAAGTGCTAAGGGAGTACATAGTGCTGGTTCTACATGCGCTTGGTGGACGATGTCGATGCCAACTACTACGCGTATCCGCTAGATCTCTGCGCGGAAGTATCGGAGCAGTTGAAAGTCGTTAAGATTTACCAATTGCCTTCTGGCCCCGAGGAGCGCATCCATGACAAGCCGAAGCCATTCGATCGCCGCAAGATTCATGGAGCGGAAGCCGAATATAGCCCTGGCTTGAGACCTTCGCCTCGAACGACGACGAAACCGTACCAAGTCGTGCAACCTGAAGGTCCTTCCTTCAAGACGCAAGGGAACTTCTTGGAATGGGAGAAGTGGTCCATGCATATCGGATTCAACTACCGAGAAGGTCTCACCCTCCACGACATTCGCTACGACAACCGCAGCCTCTTTTACCGCTTGTCTCTAGCAGAGATGTTTGTGCCATATGGAGATCCTCGAACTCCATACCCACGCAAAGCAGCATTTGATCTCGGCAACGACGGTGCAGGAATCAATGCTAACAACCTACGTCTGGGTTGCGACTGCCTGGGCCACATCAAATACTTCGATGGCTGGCATACTACCACCTCAGGAGACCCAGTCAAGCTCCCTAACGTAATTTGCTGCCATGAAGAAGATGACGGGATCTTGTGGAAGCACACCAACTTCCGGACCCAGAACGCAGTGGTAACGCGCTCCCGCATTCTAGTCTTGCAGACCATCATCACAGTGAGCAATTACGAATACATCTTCGCGTTCCACTTCGGCCAGGACGCATCCATTCATTACGAAGTTCGCGCAACCGGCATCCTCTCAACCACCCCAATCGATATTGGCGATAAAGTGCCCTACGGCACCATCGTCGCGCCGGGCGTCTTGGCCCCTTACCACCAGCATCTGTTCTCCCTTCGCATGGACCCTGCACTCGACGGACACGGCAATTCCTTGCAGGTGGAAGAGTCCCACCCCATGCCTGCTGACGTGTTCAGCTTCGACCATCATGATAAATCACAAGCCCAGATCAACTCCTACAACAACCCCTTCGGCGTGGGCTACGTCACGCGCTCATCCATCGTGGACAAAGAGGGCGGTCTGGACCTGGATTTCACCAAGAACCGTAACTTCAAAATCATCAACGAGAACGTCATCAACCCGGTGACCGGAACCCCCGTCGGGTTCAAGCTGCTCCCCGCCTACAGTCAGATGCTACTCTCACACCCGGAGTCATACCATGCCAAGCGCTCTGAGTTCGGACAGCACGCGGTCTGGGTCACGCGTTATAACGATGAGGAGCATTTCCCGGCGGGCCGTCACACGATGCAGTCGACTGGGGGTGACGGGATCGCGAGCGCTATTGCAAAGCGCGCCGGAACCGAGCAATCCTCGGTGCGAAACCAAGATATCGTTGTTTGGCATACGTTTGGATCCACACATAACCCTAGAATCGAAGATTGGCCGGTCATGCCATCGGAGAAGATGACTGTTGGTTTGAAGCCTGCGAATTTCTTTACTGCAAACCCGGGTCTGGATGTTGCTGTGTCGACGCAGGAGAAGAACCGGAGTGTGTTGGTTGATGGAGGAGACGACATTAACTCGAAGTCAGGATGTTGCAGACTGTAGATATGTTAGATCAATTCAAGCTTTTCGGGCGTTGCGATTCAAGAAATATGAGGCGTAGATGGTTTTTGCTTTCAATGGTAAAGATAATCTTTGATTCCCTTGAGTTTATGACCAAGTAGTCACTTTTGTATTTAGATATAAGATTAGATAGCTCTTACCTCAGCAGCAAATTTACCATATCAAACAAAATTACCCATGGCACTGTCCATCTAGTTACCTGAAAAGGATCTAAATGTGGCCTGTAGGGTATGAGCTCTGTAGGCTCCTACAAGGATGCAACAAAACAAAAGGATACTACATAGGAAAAATTATCAAACAAAGATATCATGAGGTAATTCCATGATGCAAATTGAGAAAGCCAAACAGCGGTGGAACGCGATATCTTCATTGTCCTATCCCCCGTTTGCCTTGCTAATCCCACGGATCCATCTTCATGCGAACGATTAACCAATTGGTAGATAGAACAAGTCCACTATCTCGCACTATGAGACCTCATAGCTTTGAATTTACCTCCCCAGTCTCTTTGAAGATCCTATCAACCTCAGCAGTAACTTCTATAAGCTCCTCGTCATCAAACGGACGTCCAACAATCTGTATAGTAGACGGCTGATTGGCGAACAGTTCCGCATCATCTAACAAGAAATATATTAATATCCATCAGCTGATACAAGGGAAAAATAAATGTTCTTACACATTGCCTGGTATTCACTGTCATACGGATTCGTTGTCAATGGTTGATACGTAGGGTCGAGACGATCAATGCGTTGATCAATCTTGAAACCGGCAATAGGCAAGATCAGGGATCGAGAAGCCCGGGTAGCGATTAACGCACCCTAGAAGGTCATAAATATGATTTATGTGACGCTCCATCATTTGCACACGATCCGCAGTAGAATTTTTCTGCTTGTATCCGATGAGCCAATATGTCCATGATCAAATACCTAGCCCCCTTGCGGGCAGGTAAAAGATTACCTTGAATCTACGGTGACTGTTTTGCCAACGCCATTGGCAGGCGAGGATCCTCTGGGCAGATACACACATGGGATCTTAAGTCGTAGGCAGAACGAGCAGGTCAGACGTTCCCCTGTACATTTAGTCTTCTTTAGGCTAAGTGACCGGTCAGACTGCACTTTCCTTTGCATAATGAACGTTGATATAGAGGGATATCCGCTTACCGTTATGACTCATAAGATTGCCGTGTCAGCGGCTCTGATGCGGTGTTGGCTCGAGACATTATATCTCGCCCATTTCAGATGATCGTCATTCGGTTTTAGTGTTGGACAGGTCAAGATGGGCGCGGTTGGAAGGCCCGCCGCGCAGCCCGATGAAAACACGTGACCAGAGGGCGCAAACACGCCAAGAGTCGTAAATTACGGAAATATACGCATCCATCTGTCTCCGAAGTATAAACCTGGTGTACTTGCAAAAAGCGTTCCTCTCTCACTACAACGTCCGACAACCAATCTAGGCGAGAATACAATGCGAAGAAAGTTGAAGGAATTGATCAGGAGGAACCAATTCCATAATTCCTCACGTAAACCATCAACAATGGCACAATAAACCTGACTCCCAAGCCTCGTGATAGCCACCATAACCTAGATATCCTTGATCATATATCACCTAAAGATCATTCATCTACCTGTTTGACACCCTCACCCTCCCGGATCACAACCTCCTTTCTCTTCAAAGATGCTCTAACTGGATTCGGGTCATTGAACACGTCCTCCAACTCCTCGATAGTCCGGCCCTTCGTTTCTGGAAGAGTAAGGAACATGAGCGCGTACTCAAGGAAATGCAAGACCACTATGGTTTCAGAAAAGATTAGTACTGAGTATTAATCTCTTATGATAAACGAGATGAAATAGCCTTGATCACTTACAGAAAATCGTATACATCCTCCAACCAATGTTTTCCATCCCCGTCGGAGTCGCATACATGTTAATAAAATTAGCTCCACCCGTCGCCACGCTCTGGAGAGCCATACCCTTAGCGCGGATGCGATTCGGTAGGATTTCAGCGGGATAAAGGGACTGGAGCGTGGTCCAGCAGAAAGAGAAGACCACACCGTAGAGGAAGATGCAGGCGATGAAGCCGTAGCCCATGCTCGTGGTGATATTTGCAGGCTCGAAGGAAGCGATCACGTTTATGGGGATGTAGATGAGGCCGGTGAGGAAGGTGCCGTAGAGGAATAGAGTGCGTCGCCCCCAGCGGTCGACGAAGAAACTGCCAATAATGCCGCTGATGAAGGAGAAGACGGTGTTGAGGGCATTAAGGAGTAGCTGTTGATGGGAACCCGTGATACCGGCGTTCTCAAGCATGACCGGCATAAAGTATCTTTATTCGTTAGTGCCAAATGAAGAAAGGCATGGGGAGGTGACGAACGTGATGACCGATCCGCCGATGAATTGCGAGAAAATGCAGACCAGGAACAACAACCAGAGGCGATAGAGCATGTCCCGCGATTTGAATAGAATCTTATAGTCCCACCAGCGCCGACCGCCGCTTTCAATCTCAAAGCGAATGTCTTGCTCGATTTCGGAGCATTCGTAGTTTACCAGGGCGGAGTCGGGGTTCCCATTTCCGTGGTATTTTACGAGCATCTGCCGGCCCTTTTCAGGTTTGTTGTTGGCGAAGAGCCATCGAGGACTCTCGGGCAACATCCAGGCGACAATGAGAACAATGAGAGATGGAACGGCCTGGATTATCACGGGGATCCTCCAGGACCAGTCTGTGCTCAGGAAGCCCGTCCCGTACGAGATCCATGTACAGGCTAGCAAATCAGCAATGAACAAGAAACTGGCCGGGGATCACTCACCTAATGCCCCTGTGTAGTAACCAACCACATTATACAGCCCGCCAAATACTCCTCTCCACTGCGGCAGGACCACCTCTACCAAATAGACCGGAGCTGCTGTGTTAGTTAAACTGATTCCCATTCCGATCAGGAAACGACCACCAATGAACTGAGCGACTTTTGATGCCGTTGCCTCAACGATTGTCCCAACGATGATCACCAGGGAACCGAGAGACATGCCGAAACGCCGACCAAAGGTATCTGAAGCAGGGGCGGCAAACACGGCGCCCACGAGGTTACCAATAGCATAGATAGAAAACAAAAGACCTGTACCACTTCCTTGCATCTGGGTTCCGAAATGGTCATGGAATGTGCCCATGGCGTTGATAGACGACATGAGGGTGCCATCGTAGCCGTTCATACAGCAATCTATCTATGTTAATGATCGGTAGCCCACCAAGTTGAAAGAACATACTTAGAGTTGTGATAGCAATGACTCCACAGAGGCGGAGAATGGCCCGTGACCAGGGTGACGCAAGATCCTTAGATAGAGCATTGTTCAGTCCGACAGACAGAACCTGAACTCGTTGAGCGTTTGGGTTGGAATCGGTGTCATCAATGATTTCCTGGTTCTCAACCGAGGCTTTCTCACCGTGCACCATGTGGGCAGTCGTCATGATTGCTTAGAGACACTAGATATCCCAAGAATTCTCCATGGGGCGTGTGGACCGGTTTATGTATGACTTACCATAGAACAAACAAATACTACCATAATGGTATACTTTGATCTCAACCCCGGATTTTTGCTTTTTGACTAACCCCTCCCGTCACGGAATGAAACCCGCAGTGCTCTCCACATGTCAAACCATCGAGTAACAAGGATATATAGAATGTAGGATTCCGCTTCACTGGAGAAATGACTAGCTGTTTTTGGCACGGGAGCTCGTCCGTGGATTTCCCGTCCCGATTTGCGAGGCAGATCTATGCTTATGGTTAGGGTTTAGGGTTGTGGCTTGTGGGGAAACATGGGATTGGCATTTTTCAGATCCTTAGACTTGTTTCTGCTGGCCCGTCTTTTCTTGGCTGCAGCGCATTGGACTAAAATCGAAGAGGAGACCTATGTACAGTCTAACCAACTCCAAACGATGGGATGGTCATGTCTCACTGAATTGGTTTGCTAACCGGTAATCCTCGACTAGCCAGGTTCTATCGACTGATCTTTTACAGTTGTTGGGCCAGTTTGTAGATGTTCGCTCTCCGGATTCTCTCCACGGAGAGACGCAACTCCTTGGGAAGCCAATCTGAAACTTTGCCAGCCGGTCTCCCCGGCCGGGCCGCGTGTTCAATGTCGTCTCTTCCTAAAAGCATTAGTCCCACTGCCGTGCCTGAGAGCCATGCTGACACCATTCCATCTCCACCGAAGCCAGCGGTAATCCATTCATTGGGGGTATCGCTCCTAGAATTCCCCGGAGATTTCCTCCTATGAGACGATCGCTGTGGGTCTCTTCCGGTGAATTTAGGGTGAACGCGTCCGACAAAAGGCAGAAGGTCTATGGTGTAACCCATGCAGCCGGTCCATAGTTGAAGTACTCGAGTGGTCTCATTTCGGAGGACCACAGACCAGATTCCGCTCAAATAAGCGCTGATCACAGGACTGGCACCGTCGTCTTCCCAGATGCCGATCTCGTCAGTTCCCTTATCTTCGGACTGAAAGAGACCGCCCCCGAGCATGATCTCCCCACCCGGACTGTGACAGCCTGCCGATTTCTGTGGTCGTTGGGTAATATACTCGAACCCCTTTTTGCCAATAAAACTCCAGGACCGTGAGCCATCCAAGCCTGATGATGGGCCTTCCGCCGCTTGAGCCGTCATGTGCCCACGCACAGGAAATATTTTACCTTTCAATCCCGGGATAAGATTGGCTGTGAATCCATCGGTCGCATGGACAACATGCCGAGCGTTTATCTCACCGCGTGACGTCTTAAGACAATACGGGGTAGCTTCATCATCTTGCAAATGAATTTCTTGAACCTCCGTGCTGGTCTCGATAGAGAAAGAATGGCTATATTTGGAAAGCAGGTGTGAGTAAAGCGAGCTCACAAGTCGATAGGGCCACATTGCTCCAGCGCGATATGTGATGGCACCGTGGGCATGACAACTTAGGCCAAATTTCTGGAATTGCATCAGCATTGTGTCACCTTCAGCTATTAAACCACAGGATCCAGACTCACCCTCCGAGCTTCATCGGCTTCCCAAACCACAATATCGTGCGCAGCTTCTGGAACATCCTGACGAAGATCCCTAACCATCCCTAAGCCTTTGTCCCATGCGCTTTTCTCCAGAAAAATATCAACAGTCTCCACCTCTCTAGCTTCCGTGTTGTCGAGCCTTTCTGCTTTCACTAAACCAAGCATGATCGGAAGATGCCGACGATAGAACTTCAAGACTTCTCGAGCTGCCTTCGGCGCCAACATACCCTTCAAGTCGGAATACAGCGAATAAGGCGAGCATTTCAAGTGGCCACCATTTCTCCCCGTCGCACCACTACATGTCTCGCGCGCTTCCAAGATAACGACTTTCTTCTCTGCTCCTAGCGCGTGACATTCCGACAGAATTGTGTATGCCACGCTAGCGCCCGACAATCCGGAACCAATGATGACGATATCAGCGGACTGTGGAAGCTTCTTGGATTTCATGTTGACCAGTTTCGGGCAAGGTGGATTCATCTGCCAGAACGAGACCGTTGGATCCAGCACTGGAAAAGCAGGCGACGCGATGCGGCGAAGGAGCGCGTCGGACTCGGCCATGCTTTGGGATAGTTCGGCCCAGAAGGCGCTCAGCGCGTCGTAGCCAGCGCGTATTGTCGATAGAACGGCACCCATCGTGATAAAAATGTGGTGGTATTAAGAATGGTTGATGTGCTCCGTAGATACGGATGGTTGTGGTGGGGATCGTTGGCGGGTCGCGGTTTACGACCGAAGGGCGCGGCTGTAGCTGCCTAAAAGAGACAACACATCGGGACTTGGGACTATGACGCAGTTATAGTACACCTGTCCGCTATGATTCACTACCATATAGATCAAATGTGATATTGGATATAGGAGATTATAGAGGAATCATAGACACGTGGCAGACAAGTAGCAGGTAACGTAATCAACCACCGAGTCGGCATTACCACCGAGCCGGCAGGTTTTCCTCTACACCTACCAGTAAACATCATTCAACGCGTCCACTTTCTCAAGAAGATCGAATGCAGATGGCTATATCTGCCTATAAGGGCAAAAAAATTCGATCTCAATCAAAAGCTGCGGATACCTTTGGAGTGCCTAGAAGCACCTTTCAAGATCGTCTTCGCGGTATAAATTCACGATCGGAAACACGCGCCAACAGTTATAAATTGACAGTTATTGAAGGGGAATCTCTTGTGAAGCAGTTTCTTGATACAGACAAACGAGGCTTTCCATTCCCGCCAGAGTTTATGCGTAGAATGGCTCAGATCTTACTTTATGAGCGTCTACGGAACCCTACTGCAGTCCTTGGTGTTAACTGGGCCTACAAATTTACCAAACGCTATCCTCAGCTATCTACACGATATAGCTGACGTATTACCTATCAACGGGCAAAGCAGGAAGATCCACGGGTTATAATACCATGGTTTCAAATTGTTCATGAAGCTATCAAAGAACACGGCATACATGAAGATGACATCTGGAATTTTGATGAAACTGGCTTTGCAATGGGGCTCTGCTCAACTGCTAAAGTTATTACTGCAGTAGATCGCAGTGAGCGACCACGCAGAGTCATTCAGGGCAACCGTGAATGGGTCACAATCATTGAAACTGTCAGTACAAAAGGCGTGCATATACTACCAGTCATTATACTCAAAGCAGGCAATCAACAAGCTGCCTGGTTTCAAGAACTTAAACTTGATAAAGACTGGTGGATTGCAACTAGTCAGAATGCCTGGACAACAGATGAAGTAGGCCTTCGTTGATTAAGAGAGGTGTTTGAACCATCCTCTAAACGCTCTATGACTGGTGCTAAGCGGTTGCTTATTCTAGATGGCCATAGTAGCCATCTAACTACTAAATTTAATAACTTCTACAAGCAGAATGCAATTATCTGTCTCTGTATGCCTGCACATGCTTCTCATTTACCGCAACCACTTGGTGTTGGTATTTTTGGCCCGCTTAAACGCGCGTACGGAAAGCTGCTTGAAAACAGAATGATTGCTGGCAATAACCACATTGATAAAGAAGACTTTCTGTCTCTATATCCATATGCACGCACCAAATCATTTACTTCAGCGAATATCTGCAGTGGTTTTGCAGGGGCAGGGCTTAAGCCATTCGATCAAGAGCGTGTTCTTTCGAAGCTTACCTTTCAACCACGTACACCAACACCACCACTAGTTGAATGTGACGAACGGCTACGCTGGCGATAAGAAATCGCGAAAATGTAGGATATGCATTCAACGAAGAAACTAAGCTAGGTTGTGATGCTAGTCCCGATCGGGTAGTTAGGTCATAGGGTATCGTGAAGGAAGGTCTTCGGAGGCAGGTCACAGTCCGTGACATTGAAGGGTCAATTTCCTCTGCTTTCCAGACTCCACAGAATACTCGCCAGCTAGATCGAAAGATAAGCAGCTTGCAGAATAGCCTTAGTGCTAAACGAAAACTTTCTAGCAGTCCAGTTGCTCATATCCAACATGAAAAGGCAGCACAAATGGCTATGCAAACCAATCTTCTTTTACAGCAAGAAATCAAGAATTTACGAGCCGAAAATGAGCGAAAATACAAAAAGAAAAAAGAAGGCGTGCTCTATTAGGGAGTGATACCTTTCTATCTGTACAGGAAGGCCAAAATCGTATTCAGCAGCTTGATACGCAGCTTAATGAGCAGGTTGATGAGCCTACACCTGTGCCTCGCCAACGCGCTCCACCACGCTGCAGTGGCTGTGGGACAGTTGGACATACAATACGAAGCTGTCCTAGTAAATATCCTTATATTCTACTACTTTTATTCTAATTTAATTATGTTTTTGTTGTCGAAGACTTCAAAATTTTCGTGATTGCACTAAAAGGTGCCGGCTCGGTGGTTGATTACGTTAGTTACTCATCTCCGATTTATTATCTCCGAATCATTTACACCGCGGTTGAATCTCTCGATGATAGTTTTCTTATTTAAGCATAATAGACCAATCAATAAAGCCATGATAATGAGACTCGCTCCAAAACCAGATATTGTAATCCAAACTTTAGTCTAGTTGGATCCGATAGGCACGAGTTTCATCCCCAAGGCAGTGAGTGCATCGATCGGCCCTACGACAGATATTACGGGTCGGAGATGCACTCGCCGGCTTACAGCGCAGTTTCAGTTTCCAACTGGGAACGGGTACCCGTGGCTTTCTAGTTCTCTGTCAGTCTTTGCCGAGGTCAGTTGGAACCCGCGGACGTCGAGCCATGCTAGAATCGTACCTTGAAGAGGGGGAACGTGCTCAAAGGCTTCACGCTCGCAGGCGTGAGGAAGGGTCGATTCAGCTGAGAAACCATCACACAACTCTCCGGGTTGGTTCAAAGAAGGCCGATTTCTTTCCCATTAGGGGCTCATGCCATAATAGATTTTATGTAAATACATAGCACCAAAACAAAGACTACTCCCCGAGATAGTCCCAGTTTGGACGTTTCCCCTCGGCCATCAAAATACTTTGGCGACTCTTCCCCTACACCATGTACCTGAATAGGTATAAATTCACTGGTACTTTGTTTTCTGTCGGTGGAAACTCCAAAACACGTGGGTCGGTCGTTCTCCGAGGACCTGTAATAGTAGTATATACTGGTATTGATTATGGCCTACTAGGTAGCGATCGGATCACCTGTCACAATCGGCCCTACTTCGTTTCCTGGAATTATCGTGACCATTGTGGTTTACACAGCAGTTGTCCAATTCTGCACTACAAGAGACAGTCATCACATGTCCTGATGCAAAATCCACATTCTAGTCATAGCTCAAAATGAGTTCTACCTTGACACTTTAGCTGGCAATACCCCACACCGCGTGTCTGAACGCGCGCAGCCGACAAGCTCACAATTTTACTACTCGCCGTGCACCTCTGGCTTCTGTTTTTCTTTTATTTTTTTTTTCACTGTTCAGGCAGCCTTTTTTGGCTACAGGGGACCCACCCCTGTGCATTCCACCGTCGTCATCCTCACAAACTATAGCTACAGGTGTACTCATAATCCTCCTCTGAGACTATTCACCTCGGAGCCCCAATTATCTAGTCTGATTCAAGAATCAATGTGCTCAGCACGAATCTCACTAGCGACTGAGGCAACAGATGTCATACTCTATTGATTTCACGACCGCCTACTAGCAAAGAGTTGACTGGCTTCCTTCAAAACGATGCTACCACTGATCAAACTCGATGAGCTGGAGAGCCTAGTTCAGTTAAATCAAGCATTGGTAACTATTCAAGGTAAAGGTGAGTGCTCAGCACAGTAGAATTATATGCGCATGGCACAGTACTCAGCGATAGAAACAGTATACAATGTGACCGACTATGTGAACGATCATCCTGGAAGGCCGGAAATTCTTCTCCAGGCTGTTGGAATCGATGTTACGCAGGAATTCGAAGATACCGGCCATTCCGCGAACGCTAAAGATACTTCTAACTCTATTGGTAGGATATCTTTGTCAAATGGTGAATATGCACAGGCCTTTCTTGTTTTGAATTAAAGTAGATCTTAACAAGCATCATATCCAGGAGACTGGTACTCCGATGAATGAGGCTCACAAGTCGATGCAAGATAGGGACCGGT
Organism: Aspergillus affinis; assembly: GCF_023601865.1. NCBI lineage: Eukaryota > Fungi > Ascomycota > Eurotiomycetes > Eurotiales > Aspergillaceae > Aspergillus > Aspergillus affinis. Next base: position 8,009 of record NW_026515989.1, on the reverse strand, counting down.
CTATGGATGAGGATTTCGAGGGGTTGGGGGGCCACGAAGAGGGAACAAATCATGCCGCGTTGAAGGCTCTTCAATCCCCCCCAAGAAGTGCCATTAAAAGAGCTCACAAGTCAACTGGACCCCCAAAATTGGATACAGCTTACCCTTAGGAAGCGGATGTATATCTCACCAAATGTGCTTAGCTTATCGTTCGATTTGCCGATAGCCACGTACCCATTAAGTATCCCTGTTGGCCAACATGTCAGCATTCGCGTTTTCGTGGGCGGAAGATGGATTTCAAGATCCTACACCCCAATTTCTCATCAATACGACTTGAGCCATGCGGATCTGCTTATAAAGGTATGTATATCAAGAAGGAGTCATGACCCCGTTCTTGGAAGGTCTTGTTCCCGGAGACAAGGTCGAGTTTTGAGGCCAAAAGGGCTCGATTCTATATTCGAGCAAATACTCCCCAAGGATCTCTATGATTGTGGGGGGAACAGGTATTACACCAATGTACGGGATAATGCGTGCCATATGCTCTAATACAGAAGATCATACCCGCATTGAAATCATGTATGCCAATAGGCCCGAGCTCGATATTTTGCTATGAGGTGATATCGATGTTCTAGAAAACCGCCATCCCGAAAAGCTTCAGGTTCGATATGTCCTGTCTAATCCATACTCGAGCTGGGTTGGCGCTGTTGGGCACGTCACAGAGGAAATGATAAGAGACAAAATGAGTGAGCCTCCTAAGGATTTGCGTGTTATGTTATGTGGACCCCCCGGGATGGTTAGTGCCGCCACAAGGCTCGTATGCAATCTAGGCTATCAATCTCCCAAAATGGTATCAGCAGTCCGGTATGAAGTCTTTGTATTTTGGTTATGTAGAGCAGTATACCATGCCTACGACCAATTAATGCTCATTTCCTTTCCCCATGGTCAGATAACTCGATTTCCAAAGGTAGATATGGTTGATGACGTCGAGATTGAGCAATAGCTGGGTTATAATTTGAGTTTCAGGTAAGCGTTTAAGTTGAAAATGGCAGTAGGAATGTTGGGAACTAGCTATATGGGCAGTGGCCGATAATACGAGCTTCTTAGGATTTATCTCATTATTTCGGAGAGAGAGCAGAATGGAGAAGGGGGTGTTGGGAGCTACACGACGAAGGTTCGGACAAAACACGAAGTGGTACCAGTGGTTTGAAAAGGAGAGAGGAAGGCCGAGGACGGAAGAGAGAGGGCGCAGGATGTATATGAACTACACGGCCCTGACAAGACTTCCTGCCTATTACTCAAGCAAAACTAATTATGTAATTGCCTAGATCAGAAAATTGATGATCTTGAAGTTACAAAACCGACTAACCTTAGAGCAAACGTGGCGCCCAGGGATGACATATGAAATCAATATTGGGTTAAAGAAAGCTCTCCCGAATTTCCGGACTCTGGTATAGATACAAAGGGGAAGATAATCGAAGCAGCCTTGGGACGATATAGAGTAGTACGGAGAGAAATGAGGCCCTGACTCGGACATGCGTGAGATTGATGGACCACCGACACTGTCCAACATCATGATTCCCACTGCAATAGCGTTGACATGCTTAGCTTGTTGAATCAGTTCTTCGAGTTCATGATATCCTGTCGATCCAAAACTGTGCGAGTCATTCCCTTACCTGTTTCACTGTTCAAGCTTTGGAATCCTGCAATGACGCCTTCCCGGTCTTTCTCGGGAGATTCCTGGCTCATTTTGAATTTTCCACCGAGACTCGTGATTTCAATTTGGATACCGATGATAGCCTTCTGCATCAACGTGATGTATTTATCGGGTACATCGGACACTTTCCATGGGCCTAGATTGTCCCCTCCAGTATAACCCATAATGGATGTTTCCGCATGTTCGGATAACTCGTCAATTTGTGGAGACAGCTATTCAGTTGATTCTGACCCCATATCAAAGAAAATAGTTGCTTTTCCATATGCCTGGACAGCAGAATAGTTCCAAGTTGGCACAACCTTGCCAGTGGTGGGCTTAGTCTCCGTGTAGAACTTTGGTGTCACGTAGTGATGAACGTCTGCTGTGAACAGCACCAGAACCTCATCTTTGAGCTGTATGCCACCTTTATCCCTTCCCCCATTGTAGACTTTGCAGAATCAATCAGGATTTTTGCTTGGGGATTCTGACTGGCCATGTGTCCACGCAAAACACCTAGGCCACTGGCAGATTCGGAAGCATCTTTCGCCGTGTCGATGATCCAAGGAATATGGCTCACTTGGAGGCACCGAAAGTCAGCAGAAGGAACTGCCGTCGTGAGAACTCCAAGGGGATTGCTTTGAATGAATTCTTGGAGGGTCGAAATGTCTGATTCCGCATGGATGGCACGTAGGTACATGTTGTCTTGACCGTTACGAACGTGGAATTCTTTGGCGATAGATTCGTGTTTGGTGCTTGCGCTCAGGGGATGAAGATGCAATGATACGTATGACTAGCCTTCTCATATACTGATAAAGTGGGACATGTCCAAGTGCTATTAAATCTTGGAATATAGGTGACGCGTGGCAATGGAACGACAATTACCAGTCTTTTCCGTATGGCCGAACCAAAAACTCGGCCTGCTTGTACCTTCCTTTTTGAGATCCAGCGAGTGTGTATCGGAAATCTTCGCGCAGTGGCTAGAAATCCTAGAAGTTAATAGCGAGTGGAGATGAGAGAAATGCAAGCGTCGGGATGGATCACCAGGCCCGATCGGAGTTACCGTTTTACTGGGCGGGTAACTTTCCTTTGTTTCCGATAACGTACGGACTTGTATGTAAATTTCAAGACAGTGTACTGCAATACAGTGAGCATGTCGGGGCTTAGTTTTAGTATACCGGAAATCGAGTGTCTTGCGACCCCGCGCATTTTTCTATTGTCATAACTCCGGGCTGGGACGTGCCAACAAGTCCGTTGATGCTTAGCAAGAAGCCCTCATTTCTACCGACACCTTGTCTTCTTCGGTGATCCCTTACTTTCTGGGTATAACCGGGGTTTGCGACCGACTGTCCTTAGGCTCAATTCCCAAAGCTGTACTTAGGTCAAATCACATTTTCTCTGTCAGGAAACATGATACTTTTGTTTTCTAAACCCCGTCGGATTCCCATGCCTTCGGGAATCCAAGACTGTTCTAGAGGTTTGTTGTGGCGAAGTCGGAATTAAGCCATCGGAGATACCTATACGGTTCACATAGCAGGCATTTCCGATGCTCCCAAAAAAAGGTCGGTTGGTCGACAATTAGAAAGCCGTCATTTGCCGACGACTCCCTACACAACTTCTTATATTCAAATAGCGGTATTGCCTGATCTTATCACGGCACGATCCCCCAGCCAACCCATCCTTATTGTTTGGTGTCACAGTAATGGAGTCTTTCTTCCAGTAATAACGGGTGCAGGAATCGGTCCGCCGTCAGCTGTCGGAGCCGAGTGATACTGACACCGCTTATCTCTACGCCACTAAGATTCTGCAGGGAAATTTTATGACATGAGATATAGATTGTGTACGAATGACGAAGAGACTCCAGAAAAGCGCGCGACTGATACCCCAGATCCGCCCGACGATCCTCTAAGCCCTGCCAACAAAAGAACCAAGCGAAAGTTCGTCATGACTATTTTGGTATCTTTAATCGCACTTGTGGTTACAGCGGCGTCTGCCATAGATGCATGTGGTGTGCGGGAGTCTAGCAGATACTTGCCCTTTTTCTGATTCAAAGACCAAATTACTGACCATGGGCTCCCGATCGCTTTCTAGGTATATTCCGTTGTCCGGTCCCTTTTCAGAAACATTTGGTCGCAACACAATTTATTTAACGACAATGTTTCTCTTTTTGATATTCATAATGGTGTCTGGTCTTTCACCCAATCTTCATACCCATTTTATATTTCAATTTCTCGCTGGACTTTTTGCGTGTGCTGGTGGTACAGTTGCCGACCTATGGGACCCGCTACAGAAAACATACGTCTCTCGCGTCTACGCTATACCTGCTTTTGCAGGTCCAATGATCGGCCAGATGATTGGGAGTTATCTTCCAACTACGCCCGGCCTAGGCTGGCGCTGTCTGGAATGGATCACGCATATCATGGGTGGTGTAGTATTGGTTATACTCTCTTTGTTCCAGCCTGAGACATATGGAAACTTGATTGTGCACTGGAAAGCTTCAATTCTCTGAAGAAACAGGCGACGAAAGATTTCGAGCGCCAATGGAGATAAAATGTGATTGAATTGGTCAACGTCTAAAGCTCTCAGTCAGCAGGCCCTTTTCAATGTTCTACTCTGAGTTGATCTTTATGCTGATCTCACTTTATCTCACCGTAATATATATGGTCCTTTTGACATTTTTGGAGGGTTACAGATATGTTTTTGGCGAAGAATATGGTATCTCAGAAGGCCTCACGAGCTTATGCTGGACTGGAATGCTCGTTGGAATCCTGCTGGTGAGCCTTGTAGTAGCAGTCATGTATAAGATCATAGCGAAGGATTACAAGCGACACTCTGTGTTGGAAAAATCATTTTCCACAATTTCTCCTCAAATCAGGCTTTGGTATACAATGCTTGGCGGTGCGCCGGCTGTGCCAATCAACCTATTTTGGATGAGATGGACTAGCAATGTAAGTTCCTTCGTGAATCCCGGATTTATCGAAATTTAGTAACGGGTCTTCTTCGCCTAATTTCAGGTGGCTATCTCAATTTGGTCACCGCTCATCACCTCTGTGCTATTCGGGTTCGGGATCACCACCATTTTCATTATTTCGTATATGTATCTCATCGACGCATATAAAACATTGTCAGCTTCCGCCCTTGGTTTCCTTATTTTCACACGATATGTCGTCGCGGGCGGTGTCACGGTTGCCGGTGGTCTGATACATCACGCTATCGGCGTGCAGTACACACTCACAATCCTCGGCGCCCTGGGCGCTGTCATGGCCCCCGTTCCGTACTTGTTTTACGTTTGCGGACCCAAAATTCGCAAATGTAGCAAATACACGGCGAATGTTGATACAGTATGACCTATATCAACAGCAACATGTCACTGCCCAGGTGGCAAGGGAATGTGTAGATGCGCCAGCTTCCCATGGGAACAGATGTGCAACCTTCTTCACGCAACTGCTCCAGCTCTAGACAAACCCAATACTTTATCTGTTAAATATAGCGGTCACGGGCTGTTACAACTTCAAGTTACAACGACCTTCGGCAGCGTAACAACCATAGGAAGCATCTACCACGTCTCACATGAAGGGCTTTCATACCCAGTATGCCCTGGTCGTACTGAAAAGTATTTTCCGACATATACTAGTATGTATCGTGAGGAAGAAGATGATGGTGGGATCGCCGTTATGTGAATGATCATGAAGCTTTTGCGAATTTAGACCATGGAGTGTGAAGATAGTGTGGGGACCGGAAGGTGAAGTTGGTCTAGTACTGCCAGGAACAGGTGTCTCAACCAGGATAGGACTAGGAAGAATAACGGGAATGCAGAGCTAAGGGATCGCGTGCCTGTGCCGATTGATTACGTTCTGGCTAGGAAACTGGCAGTGAGTTGGTACGCAAACATTTGAGTCTACTTGTGAACTGATACAGGGGAAAGAGAGAGGGAGAGAGAGGAGTGAAATCAAAGAAAACCCTAAGCCATGTGACCGGTTATCGCATCATAATCTCCGTTCAAACCCAAGACCGCTTTGTGAGGATCCTTTCGGGTATCCTCGCTATGGATTCGCCAATTCCAACACGCCCTTCAGCTTCTTTCGAGTGCGGCTTCGCCACCGTTTCAGTAACTCTAACAAGAGGCTCTTCACTTCATACGGTGATATTGGTTTGATCTTCAGCTTTATCAAGTCGCAAGAGACTAGTTGGCGAATCCCTCCTCCATCAAGGCTCGGAAGCCATTTAACAAGTCGCTCTGGAGATCGTCACAGGATTCGATTCCTACGCTGATCCGGAGAACATTGCCCTTCTCCGCATGATCAGACATTCGTCGCCACTCGATCAAACTCTCCACACCCCCAAGACTCGTTGCGTGCTGGAACACGCGAAGCTTGCTCGGCAGCCACTGCGCAAATTCGTCCTTCTTCATCATCATGCCAAAAACGGGGCCAAATCCGTTTGGCATTTGCTGTCGCAGCCATTCCATGTCGTTTTCTTGCAGGCTTGAGTGGGTAAGTTTCTGCACGGTTTGATTGACCGGGTTTGGTTCACTGTCATTGATCATTTCGACCATCCATTCCACGAGGGCGGTGCAGTTGTCGCTTTGCCTTCGACACCGTATATCCAAAGTGCGAAGACTTCGAAGCCCCAGCCATGATTCGAAGCCACCAAGAATATTTCCCAGGGCACAGCGGTCCTCCCATAACCCCATGAACAGATCCTCTCGCTGCGTCGCCAGGATGCCACACATAATATCGCTATGACCACCAATGTACTTGGTGCCACTATGAATGACAATATCTGCACCCCATATGAATGGGTCTTGCAATGCTGGTGGACCAAATGTGGAGTCGACCACGAGATAAAGGCCTTTCTCTTTTGCAATCTTCGAATACGCGGCAATGTTCCGAGCTTCACCAGTTGGGTTCAGAGGTGTCTCGAGATGAATAACATCGCCGGCCTCAAGCTTATCGGTCTCATCCAGACCTAGCTTCTGCGTGCCGGACATGCGGTGATGTATATCCAGAACTGCATGTGTGCCGTGGTAGCCTCCTCCAATCGCGACTCTCTTCGGTCCGAGGTGGACTAGATAGGCATGAATCGCAGAAAGCCCCGTTGAATAAACCAATACCTCTCCTTTGAGAAGCGTGGTCAGGACATGTTCAAAGCGAGATCCGGTCGGTCTGGCAAGTCTGGCATAGACCATGTCGGTTTTCTAGAGAGCGCAAAACGTCAGATTTCCAGGATTTGAGTGGAAAGAGGTATCGTCTACTGACAGAGAGTTTTTCCTGAGGAGAGAGCTCCTCTGGGTTGTAAGAATATCGAAAAGTCGTGCTGGGATGCATTGCCGGCGCAACATCAGGTCCGGCATAGCGATCATCTCGATGGATTGCATTCGTAGCCAACGAAAATGTGGCTTCAAGATCATCCAGGGGCAGAGACATTTTGTTTGCAAAAGATGTGAGACAAGTAAAGTGACGAAGTATATGGCGGAAAAGCCAAAAACGCGACTTCGTGAGCAATTGAGAGGTTTGATTTACAATGTTCAGGGGCGATTCGTGAATGCTTATATTCCCTGGTATCGCAAATTCCCAATGCCGCCTCCGGTCCGATACCCACCTAAGTACGTAATTACAAGTTGACTAACAAACTAGATCACGTCCCGTCTCGGTCTATTATCATGCGGTTTTAGATACAATTTGCCTGGCGAGCAGCTGGAAAGCTTACCAAGACCCACCCAAGTCTGTATGTAGGTATATCGGGATACAGGCCTACATCAGAGTCGTTTGGGCAGACACAGCCCTGGAGCGCAGCCTGTTTCTAATGCTATGAACACTACGTCCAGAACTGCGCGGCTGTTATCGGCACTTCGTAACCCTAGGATAGAACAGTACTCTTAATTTACGACCCTGAAAGATGGCTTTGTTCGATCGTGGGAGATCGCTTCAATCCATCGGCTAGTATTCAAAATAAATGATCGGGTCCGGGCTTTCGGAAATTTACCCAAGTGGCGAGCTTTTGAACTGAAAGGCATTCTGTGGGAGCGACCACTATAATGAACCGATCAAAAGCCTGGTACTAGGCCAAGAAAGGTCTTCGTGGCATGTGTGGACAGTATCTCCGCGTATTTCGAGTTTACCGGACTTGGGTAATAATCGGGGAAACCATGCCTGGAACCTTCGAATACAACAAATACCACGCCCTTCAAGAAACCTTATCTTGTTTTCTTATTTTTTTTTTTTTTTTTTTTTTTTTTTTTTTTTTTTTTTTTTTTTTTTTTTAAAGAAAAAAAAAAAAAAACACAGAAAACGGGCGGATTGTTGGGTTTTTTGGTATTACCGACAGAAATAGGCACAGG
>NW_026515988.1:0-36754 GCF_023601865.1 Aspergillus affinis | reverse complement strand
AAAAAAAAAAAAAAAAAAAAAAAAAAAAAAAAAAAAAAAAAAAAAAAAAAAAAAAAAAAAAAAAAAAAAAAAAACAACAAAAAAAAAAAAAAAAAAAAAAAAAAAAAAAAAAAAAAAAAAAAAAAAAAAAAAAAGAAAAAAACCTATGAACAAAATGCCATTGGTAAAGCAACATAATATATAAATCGACAGAGTCTAAACGGAGAGCAGAGAGATTTGTTTATTCAGACAACACTCCAGAATAAGCACTGTCAAATAGTCCAACCCGGTGAAGTGATTCTATACTCCGTACGAGAACATCGAAAGACCAAGTTCAGCATGTACTGTAGATACTGACTCTACCAAAGTGTGGAACAGCCCAAAAACCGGCACGGGCCGTCGAAGTAACCGGAATTAGATTAGGTCGCACGCGTTCCCCGGCGGACTGCTCCCGTCAGATTCTGCACTGATTTCCTCAAGATACTCCCTATTGATAACTGGACTTGATTTAGGGACGTTAGGGATCGAAGCAATGCTTGAAAGAATCTTCTCGGTCAGCCTGTATACCTCATGTCTTGCAGAGTGCCCTAAAAAGATTGAGCTCACTGAGGTGCGAAGTACGGAATAAGCGGTGTGGCACCAAATGAAACCTCGAAAGGACAGATATTGTGTCTCCTTCCTGTTTCCTGGATTGACATCTATAGTGTTGGCATGTATTGGCCTGTTAGTCCCCGGTTGTTTGTTCAAAATGAATGCAAAGCCCTCAGTGCTCCGGGATTTGATCAGGAGCCGCATGGGGCATGATCTGACTTCGATATGATCAATGCCACTAGAAGAACCATCAATCGGCTTACTGAGTAGATCTGGTCTGTGCGTAAGTGGCGTGAATTCTCGGTTGTGGGCTCTCTCCCGTGGTCTTTGGGATAGAGACTAAAAGCCAGTCGTGTCTGTAGAGTATAATGACAGACGTTATCAAGGCACATCTATGCCCTAACCATGCTGTAAAGGCCAGACATTATGGATGAAGGCTTGGTGTGGGCTCTAAGCGCTCTTCCACTGCCAATGTTATCTCGCACTTGCAGTTGAAGGAGTATAGCGCTCCACCTCGGAGGAATGCTAGGTGGGCGATCGATCGAACTCAATTGGGGGATCAAGGTTCCGGGCCAATTGACCCAGTGTAACTCAAGGTCATAATGGCCATGATGTGAACAAGGCCAAGGTGGAGGGGGCCAAAGAGAGAAGATCCACTGTGGGCGTGGATCATTCCTTCGATCACGGGACTGTGCCTCTCTCGGTTCTTTCAGGCCGCAGAAGCCACCCTCCCTTCACCTTTCCACCACCCCGAACCTTCATCGAAACTCACATTGAAAACTCATCAAAATGGCGATTGACAAGGCCCTCCAACCGAAGAAACTCCTACGCTTGAACTACCCCGCCCTCTCTGCCCACTTCATCGAGTTCATCGGCAAAGAACCGTCCGTCGAGCACGTAAACACCATCAACACCCAGTTGCTGGATCTCATCCACAGCGAGGCTTTGCCATCCAATGTCTACAAGATATGGCTTCCTATTGCCATGAAACACTTCCCGCAACTGCTATCTACGGCTCTCCGTGACCCCATTTCTCATAACGTTCGAGCGATCGGCATCCAGCAGGTCGCCCGCTTTTCACGCACTTCCACTTGGAAATCGAGCGTGTGGGACAGCTTGGGAAACGCAGAAGGAATCAAAGATATCGTTGGGGGTCTGTCTATTGTTGAGACAGCAAGTCTCCTGGGTGCCATTGCAAAAGGCATACACCGACAGGACGATGATTTGCCCGTGCTTGTTGAGCAGCTGGTCCACCTCCTACAGCAAGACAAATCATCTCGATCGCTATGGCACCACTTAGACACGCTTTTACCTTTGTGCACGGCGTCGTATCTGGAGGATGTGTTGTCATCCATTCCAGAAGCGCGGTTGACGTCTAAGCTGCTGGCCAGAATTGCCGTGCGCCATCCAACATTGTTGCGACGTATTGCTACAGGCGGTGCCACAGTGCCAAAATATGTCCAGAAGAGCGTAACGGAGAACTGCGTCAGAGCCATGGTCGGCTCTTCTGTGCCATACACACCCGTGAAGTACCAGCCCGATACATTGGACACACTGCCAGGTATTGAATTCGCTGTAGACCTGCTCCATACGATGCTTGTGGATACAATGAAGAGTGTGAACCCGTCCCGGATCAACCCTTACATTCATGGAGCACTCCGCCATGTCTGTCGTCAAAAGGCTTCCTTCCAACATATCTTTTATTTGGTTAGCCAGGCACTACCGATTATAGCCATTGAAACCTTCAAAGATCTTACTGAGCTCTTGGTCACGGAGTTGATCCGCTACTGGTCGATTGCCAGTTTTGGGACTGCTATTGAGACAAAATCTCCCACGAAGGGGCTACCCCATCGGGAACACCCATCACGGCCGACGGTCGATGACAAAGAAAGGTTGGAGGCTTTGTTGATTGACGTGATACATCGTCGGTGTCCAGTGCAGCTATCGCAAATTGGTCGTGGCTCATTACTGTTCAAGACGATACAAACAGTTTTGGGAGGGATCGCAGCGGAAGCGCGATTGCCATTCATCAAGCTATTCTGTCGCCACTCCTCAGAGCTTGAGATAGACCTGGACCTTCCTCCGTCCATAAAAGAAAAGAAATTATTTCCCATATGGCCCCACAGCATAATGGATCTCCTGCCGCCGGCAGACATCAAACAACTCTTCGACAGAATGCTGGTAATGCACGGATGTACCGAGTATCTACCTGCACTTGATGGAGAAGGTAGCCTGTTATCATGGCCTGTTCAGTGTCAGCTGAAGGCTCGGTGTGAGGCTGACGTGGCGACGACGGATGATGATTTCCCAACGACAAAAGCCGGTATGTTCATTCCAGGACTTGTTCAACCTGCGTTTCTAATAAGAGCAGGGATTTTCGAGATGGAAAGGCGAGCAGCGAAAGACAAAGACCCTGTAATGAGATCGTACTGGGCGAACCAAGCTACAGAGACGGCGCTGGTCACCGGATCATTGGGGATTTTCAATGAAGTTATGCAATGGTCTACACGGTTTATACGGGACAGTGTACGTTGTCCATTCTACTTCTCAGTTTGCCTCGCTAATATAGATACAGGTCGTGTTCCCTGGACTGGTGCAGTCTTACATACTCGGCTCTAAGTCGTCTAAACTCTTGGGATGTGTTGAAGCGAGGTCTACAGGTGGGACCAGAACACTGGCTGCGCTACAACAACGAACAAAAGAAGCCGATAAAATTCTGATGCGCATGCTCGAGCTATTAATGAAAGCATCCAAGGAGCCACTGGACCGTGCACGAATCGCTGGTGGCATACTGACTTTTCTCGAAAGCGTAGTGGCGAATCGAATGAGATCATTGCGTCGGCACCGAAAGCAGCTGTCAGCAAGTGAGACGAATCTCGCCGGCATGATGTTAGATCCGTTGATAGAAGTCCTTCTACACTATGACAGAAAAGGAGTTGAACACAATTGGTGGACCGGAAAGGGTCCGATGCTGTCGGGACTGCACATTCAACACTTTAACACCCCAACTTTTCTTTCGTTCATGGATCGATTGATCCAACGTCGTGATGAGCTCTGGAAATCCAAGGCAGGGGAAGAAATGTTTGATGAGGAAGGCTTGTTCGATGATGATGACGATGTAGTGCCTGACGATAAGCAAGAAGATGGGTTTCCAGTGGGCCTGACTGTGCAGCATCTCATACCGTCATATTTGGTGCCATTTGCGGTGGAAAGACCAGATTCTATCCCATATGCTGCGACCAAGATCAACGATGTCCTTTTTGGTGCAGTTAAAGTGCTGATGCGCCCTGTTATAGACCCCGAAGATGTAGATGATATGGAGGTGGATGAACTTGAGAGTGTCATAACCTCATATGTCGGCCATTGCAGTCGCAAATACCAGAATCAGCGACTTATGCGTGTTTGGAAGCATTATGCGACTGTTCTCGCACCACACCCAGAACATTTATCCATATTCCGACATTGGCTTGCCGAAGTTGCTCAAGAATGGGGCTGGGAGAAGGTTAGCAGGATGATTGACTCCATTCCAATGCCAGAAACACCCTATCTAGACCAACCTTTAGGAAAAGACGTGATGAAATGGGATCCCTTCGGTCTTGCCGGACAGAAGACTGAGATAACCGTACCTCTGACGGTTCTGTACTGTCGAATGCACAGACGAATTCCACCCACCAGTGTCATCATAGAGCAAATTATTGAAGGCTCTGGTCCTGAGCGAATGTGGTCATCTGATTATATCAACCACGTTTCTCAAACTCTGGGCATAGGGGGCTGCGACGCTGTTGTTCTTTCAGCATTGCTTTTTCTCGGAACACTACCTAAACAGGCTAAACAGCCACTTCTCCCCGAGACTTTCCCAAGCTCAGAGGCTGCGCGATGGCCCCCAATTGCTCTCGGTAGCCGGTTTCTCTCGCTCGCAAACAAGAATGTTTCATATGCGGCGGTTAGCGCAATCCAAGCGCTCAGTGAGGGGATCGCGTTTGTGCCAACTGAAGTACTATACCGCTTGGTAATGTCCTTGCTAGACAACCTGAAACCAGCATCAGATTCAGGATATCCGGTGCTCTTGAAGTGCGTCGTGGAGCTCACCAAGCTGTTTCCTTCTACTGATAAGCCAGAGAAGGGCATTGATGTTATCCTGCGTATTATCGAACACTTCCCCGATGATTCAGCCTACCACCGGCACTTGAAGTTGATTAGCCTAGGAAAGGCTCTTCATCCGGATGAGGCAGTACGTCTGGTACAGTCGTTATCAGACTTTGTCTGCGAACGGCTAAGCAGTCCGTCTGCATTTGTGAAAATCACGACCGTCAAGATGGTGGCCCAACTTGTCGCAGCTGCCGATTTCATCCCCACTGGCAGAAGCCTGTCTATCTTGCAATCAATCTATGGTGCCTCGTCCCAAGTTGACGTGCAAACCGAAGTGATCTCATCGATGCTGTCCCTTCTCGAGCGAGATTCTGAAAAGGCCGATGACTCCTATTTGTTTCTCCAAAAGCTCAGTCTTTCGACTGTCAGGCCCAGCGGAGAGGAACATAGCCCGAAAGGGACCAGGGAAGAAGGAGAAGGAAAACTCCCTGATATCACTGGCCTCTGCTCTCAGCGAAACCTTGAGCTTTTCACACTCACTGCATTCCACAAGATGCCCGAAAGCCACCGCAGCCGCTACGTCCAGGAAGTGCTACTACCGATGATTGATGAATCCATTGCACAGCACAATCGTTGGATGAAAAGTTTCCTGCATCACTTTGAGGTATTAGAAAGTTCCAATATCGATTTCGGCCCTTTTGTTCCTGACACAATCGACTTTATGCTCAACATCTGGCACGACCATCTTCCTGCATCTTTCCTTCGCACTCATAGCTCCTCTGTCCTGGCATACATCACGAGCCCTATCTTTGAAACAATAAACGAGCACATCGTGAAGTCCGCAAAAGCGAGCTCCGTAGCGTATGCGTCTGCAATTCAGCACTGGAACGAGGTCCTCGGCTTCCATCGCAGGGCCAACCAATTCCACCATCTGAACTCGCTCCTCATGCGAGGCTTGAAGCCTGCCCTGCCAGAAACAACAGGTATCACCGACAAGGCCATCTGTTCGGAATATCAGTACCGCATGGGAATCGTGACCCGAAACCCAGTGACCTTCGACGCGTCCTCCAATGGACGCATCGTATCTCATAGCACCGTCATAAACGGCCTGACAAGTCTACGGAGAGTGCGTGATGACACGTCCACCAATCCACACGCTCAATACAAACGATACCAGTTCTTCAACGATCTGATGTATGAAATCTATTTGGACGTTGAGCGCGCGAGGGAAGATAAGACAGACAATGCTCTCAGTGCCAAGCTTCCGTCTACTCTACACTTGGAGACAAAGCTTCTCCCCGCGGCGCATTTCAATCCTCTCCATCCGGACCCGTCGAGCTCGTTCGCGGAAAAAGTGGTCAAACTTATTCAGCAATGTACTGATTCTGTGACTCTGTTCGAGTCTCACCATATCGACGAGATGATGGGGTCTGTCGCAGGGAACTTGGCTCTACCTCTTGCGTTGAAGCTTGGCGATGGGTTGGATGCCAACAGTACGGAGATGCAAACTTGTCTGACAGTGAGGATCGTGGCGAAGTTGCTGTCTAAGGTGAAACGGAGCGAGATCCGAGCAGATGGGAAAGTGGAGGGAATGTTGATGGAGTGGAAAAGGAGTGGGAATGAATACGTGAGTCGGATGGCGTGGCAAATTGATGGATGATTTCTGTTCAAGTTTGTGATTTTGGTTTATTGTTCTTTTGGGGGTTTTTTATTTTCATTTGGTTAGTATATAAAACCACTTAGTTTATATGCATTTCCACAATACATGATACAAAATATACACGTCTCCCTCCTAGTATACAAACAGATGATTAGAGAGAGGAAGAGGAAATCTACCTCACGATAAAGAACCCACTAGCACCAACTCCCCGATCCCTAATCTCCGCCGCCGTCGACCTCACGCCGATCCAATGCAACGGCACATTCTCAACCATCCTCTGACCCTTCGCCACAGCGCCCTGAACCCCCTCTCGAGCCCTCTCTACCAATTTCCCATTATTATACCCTTCAGGTCCAGCACCAGGGCCACCTCCAGCTCTAGGTCCAACTCCAGGATCAGGGCCAAGGTTAGGTATGGCATCCGGTCCCCAAGCGGGATGATCCAGCGCGCTTTGTGCGTAGGTCGCGTCGCATGCTTCAGCCAGGAGGGCCGTTTCGGTGGCTTGTTCGCGTGCTAAGAGGAGATCTTTTTCGGTGCTGGCGGTGGGAGGAGGAAGGTTCGGTCGGAGGAAGCCGAGGATGCGGATTTGGAATTTCGGTTGTGGTGTTGGTCGCTGGATTGGTGCTTGTGTTGGCGTTTGGGGTACGGTTTGGGCGTGGGAAAGGTATGGTTGTAGTGGCGGCGACGATGGGTATTCGTATTCGGCGTCGAAGAGACGAAGGGATACGGTTTTGCGGAGGGTCTGGGACATGTTGACGCGGGTTTGGAGGGTTGGGTCGAGGGATTGGATTGAGATGATGGCTTGGAACCATTGTTGGGAGGTCTTGGAATCGAGGAATCGGGCCCAGCCGAAGAAGATACCATGGAGGTGATCGGTGATGGAATCAGGGACTTTGGAGAGGGAGTATCGGAGGTCGTCGGTTGTTTCTGGAGACGATGACGGAAAGCCTCGGGCTTTGAAGTCCATGGGAAACGGGGCCTGGGGACCTAGATCTAACGACTCGGCGGGCTGGAACTGTCCCTGTCCC
Source organism: Aspergillus affinis (assembly GCF_023601865.1). NCBI lineage: Eukaryota > Fungi > Ascomycota > Eurotiomycetes > Eurotiales > Aspergillaceae > Aspergillus > Aspergillus affinis. Next base: position 29,407 of record NW_026515988.1, on the reverse strand, counting down.
TGCAGTTGTGCCTGGTTCGCGGTTTCGGGTGCCCCCTTGATCATGCCCGCGACTTGGTTCCCGACGCCGCTGACGGTGATAGCCTTTTCGGCGGCGTATTTTTTGATCGGGCTGGGGGAGTAGGTGTCGACTTTCGACTGGACGACTGCGGCAGCGGGCCCGATGACTCTGTTGGCCGTGGCCTGGGCGTAGAGACCGAGGACCATGGCGCCCATTTCGAGAGGTAGGGTGCTTAGACTGGCACCGCGGACGGAGCTTGGGCTGAGCGAGGTCGAAAGGACACGGAAGATGGGACTCCCGCAGAGGACCTTCTTCTTGGGTCCGCAGAGCACAAGCTGGAAGTATCCGTCGCCCGCGTCGGCGGGGATACGGGCGACGACGGTCTCGCGGAGGACATGGGAACGCAGTTTATGGGATGTGTTCTTGCGACGGAACTTGTCGATGTCGCGCTGCCAGGCGCGTTCATCGGACGGGGGTACCTGGTCGGCGTGGAGGGCGAGGGAAGGGGTCACGTTGATCCAGTCGTCGTTGAGACGGAGGAGGGCCTTGGTGCGCATGCCGGTCTTGCCGGTCCAGCCTTTGCTTTGGAGCCAGAGGGTTCGGTCCGGGGGGAGGGGGGCGTCGGAGAATATGGAGAGCGTGACAGAGGTGGTGCTGCCGCGGTAGAAGACGATGCCGTGGGAGTGACGGAGGATGGTGTAGTGTTTGTTTGATTCGGTGGGGTGGGCGATGAGGCCGCCGAGGAAATGGCGCGCTTCGCCGTAGGCCTTTTGGACGGCGGAAGGCTCGGATGTCGCGGATGTGGCCGGACGGGGTGGTGTGCTTGATGGGAGGACATCGGTGGCAGCACGATGGATGGATGAATCGGAGGAATTAGGTGTGAGAGGATCGAGAAGGTTGGGGTATCGTGGTAGCGTTTGCGCGGAGACGGTGGAGGTTAATGGCGGACGGAGGTTGTTTGAGGACTTGGAGGAGCGGAGGACAGGTTGGGTTGGATATTGAGGATGTATATTAGAGGGGCCACTTGAAGTCGATGGACGATAGGAACTTTCGGAGAGGTTTGGGGCTCGAAGGTCGGGGATGCTGGGATATCTCGGTGGCAGTTGTGGGCTGTAGGCAGGCGTTAACGGGGGTTGAAGATTGTGTGCAGTTGGGGGACGAAGGTCGGAGTTGCTGGAATATCGCGGCAGGGAATGGTTCGATCCGGCGGGGATCAACGACGGAGGCAGATTCCTCGAAGGAGAAGGAGTGCGCAACTGAGGCTGGCTTGGATATCGAGGGAGAGGTCTCGCTGAAGCTGTTGGCGCATGGAGGTGATATTCAGGGGGTGGAGTGGGGACGGACGTCACACCACGGGTAACGCCGAAATCATCGTAAGGGATTGGAGCAGGAATTGGCTTCCGCCTGATGTCCGAGGCCATGACGAAGCCTAAAGGACCGGAATCATGATAGAAAAGTATCCCAAGTAGAGGATGAAGTGGTTGACAGGAGGGAATTGGCCAATGGGCAGCGCTGCCTCCCCCAATGCCGGTCGATCCTCCACAGTCACCTGACACCCCGATAAGATAAGATAAGATAATATAGATGCCTGAGGCATCAACAAGTTAGATGTGCCATCATCACTTCATGTCAGAATACTGCATACAAATACCTAGGAAGAGAAAATTGTCCAGAGGTCTTACAAGGAAAATTTTCAGTTCTCCGAGTTGGGAAGATTCTCCTGACCAAGAAGAACGGTATGTCACCTTTACCAACATTTGCACCACAAGACTGCCGGTGAAGAACAGAAACCAGAGGATACCAGAGCGACTAATCAACCAGAGCAGGACGTAAGGTGACCAAGAATCCCACGGAAACCCAGTGAATAAAAAACAGCACCACCTACCTGCATCCCTCTTCCAACCCCCACCTATTTTATCCTCTCCCACCTCCCCTCCGTCCCCTTTCCCATCGGATAGCAGTACCCATCCACGCAGCTAGTCTTACTCCGTCTAAGAGGCAATCTTGCTATCTATTATTCTCTATCCATTCTCTCACATCAACTGAGCTCTGCAAACATTCCTAATGTTCTCCTGAAACTCGAGAAGGCGCTGGACTCAAGACAACGAGCAGATCGTAAGGACGATCCCCTCACCCCATTATATGAGAACCTTTACTGACACCACCTACAGTTGCTCAGAACCATCTTTGAGACCCAGGACATCCGCCTCAATCTTGACGAGATCGCTGAGGCCTGGCGTAAGTCTTCATCTTCCTCCACATTCCATCTCTTCTACCTTCCACCTCTTCTACCTTTCATCGTCATGCTAACTAACATGTCGCAACTTTCCAGCCGGCGATGAGAAGTCAACCCCGAAGGCTCTGAGCGAGCAGCTGCACAAGTACCGCAAGAACGGAAAAGGAACCAACAAGATCACTTTTACCATGGCAAGCAAGCGCAAGGCAGATGACTCCAGCGCTGGTACCCCTCGCAAGAAAGCTACCCCGAAGAAGGCCACCCCCAAAAAAGCGACTCCGAAGAAAGGTGGAATAAAGGCCGAGGCTACTGAGGATGAGATGGTCATGGTGGGGGGGCGACGGTGGATGTGCTTAGAAGATCTTGATTAAGAGCAAGCAGAGAGTCCCACACTTCCTGGACTCGTACAAGCCGCTCGATGAAAAGATTACTTTCGATGATGATACTGATGACGAGGCAGATGACGGTGCTAACAGCGATGAAGTAGTCCTTTCATGGGCTGGACGAGAGTTCTTTTTCTCTCGAATGGTTTACTTTCTGGGGTTTTGGGAATGATTTTAGCAACGTTGAGTCTGGGGCTGGTTTTGGCACCTGGCCGGTGATGTTAAGATCGACACTCACCTAGTACAAACTGATGGAATTGGTGTTCTTTTGAATGAGCCTTGCTTAGGAAGGAATTTGTTTTTCTTTCTCTTTTCATCTTCTGGTTGGCATTTCAATAGCTTCTCATGCTGTAATTTCTAAGCAATAGTCCTCGCCTACGGTGACTTTGTTGGGAGGATTTCGTTTACACAGTTGCTATTTCGATTAAATGACCATTAATCCAATGACCTGAATTAATTTCCTGAACTTCATGAAGTCCGAGTAGATCTTTCTTGACCTTACCGAGCGGGTTTGTCTCTTGCTAACATGAAAGGAATGTGGAAGAAAGAGAGTATGCGAAGAGTGATGGTATCGTTGTGATCTTCTCCTTGGCTGGGTATCTCATGCTAATTTATAGTTATCGAGCGACCTTTCCCCAACTCCTGCCATCAACTCAAACTTCGCGCTGATTGACGAGAAATCCCAACCCTACCTCCAACATCCCCCTCTTTGACCTCGTCTCTAGAATGATGCAACGCCCTCGTATGCGACCTGATCTGTCGAAAGCGTGGAGACCAGAATTGTCGAAGACGCAGCATTCGATGACGACGCGAACGCAACTTCCGGATCGAGCTCCACGTCAGGATTGACCCCCTGATCAGTTGTCTCCTGCGCAATCCTCCGTTGGCGGTAGAAGGTCCAGCTAGACCAGGAGATGAATATAAGGAGGGTCAAAGGGACTGACGATCCAGTACACCCACGGCGGTGTTTTGGTGAAGTGGGGAAGGGTGAAAAGAGTCTATTGAAGGATGAGATCTGCCCGGCTCCAAGCGGACTATGTGTGAAATACTCACAGCAATATAGCTAGCCGGGAAGAACAGTGTCGCAAGCACGCTGAGCGATTTAAAAGAAGAACCGTCGCGTTTCGACGCCTCAGGAATCCTTTTAGATTCGATGGCAACGGAGACACCGAGCATGTTGTCGCGTTGGGACAGCAATCCGTATATCTATGAGATTTTAGGAAGATCTTAAACATGCGGGGGACTCGAAATAACTTACGGCGGTTATTTGATTATCAATTCGTCGCTGATAATAAGTCAAATCGACTTGGCGCAGTCTGAATTGCGTTGCGAGATTTCGAAGCCACTGTTCGTATTCATTTCTTAGGCCTACTGGCGTGCAAAGGGAGCTTGGAATTAGACCTTCCAACTCGTTGACTGTCTGCTGACTCAACTCAAGATAGTGCTCTAGGAAATCCAATCGACGACGAAATATCGATATATGAATCTCAGCTGCGTGGCCCAACCGAGAGAGTTCGCTATCGTGAGCCAGTGCACCGATCGCTGGAATCTCGAGCCACCCATGCTGTCCCGTCGCTTTCTCAATCGCACTCAACTAACGACGGATCTTGTGCATGTAGAGAAGATTGGTGTCAAGGTTGATTGCAAAAAGAAGAGTCATAACGAAGAGTGGGTGACCGATCAAGCGCTGCTGATGTTCGTGGAATTGTTGGAAGAGACTCTGGTCGTGTGGATTGACCCTGAGTGCTAGGACTGTAGAGCTTCTGCTCGCAAAGTCATGGTGCACCACAATCAGAGATGTGAAGCTACTGGATAACTGGATGGAGATGATGAAATCTACATATTCTCGCTTAATGAATCTTAATGATCGTATCACTGAAGGTAGGAGAGGGACTCACTGATGGAAATTGCGCTACTGGTCGTCTCATCATAGTCAATATGTCGAATTACACAGCCCGCCGAGGCTCGATGTTTCCAAGCCTCCAACAGACTATTGAACGAAAAGAAGCGTTGAGTAAGTATGAAAAAGGTTTCTCTGCTTATGGCAAGTTCTAGTTTCTCGGATGCTGATAGAAAGTCCCCATGGGCATCATGATCTGTTGGGACTGTGCAGGCAAAGCTATACGATTTTTGAGCATGAGTGTGACGGCCTGCTAGGCGAACCGAGTACTAACATCCATCGTATTTGACCTGCGAGCTCTGGGGAACTGGAAGAGGTTCCCTATGATCTGTAATCTAAATAAATTGGGAGACGGTACAGTTGCCCATACGGTTTGTTGAATCCAATTACCAATTTGATCTTCTGCTAACTCTTTTCTGGTGTATTCAGCCCGGTGAGACTGTCCAAAACCGTCGGATCAGCAAACGATCTTATATCTCAGGGCCGCACAAGATCATACAGTGTAATGGTTGAATTCCATCACCACACAAACACCTGGATTGAAATGAACGTCGTTCAACTCGTTCATGCTGGTGCCGGGCAGGGGGTAAAACAAGCGAAACTAGGAATATGATCATCATTGGAAAGTGGGCAGACAGAGTACAGCTTTGCAGGGCATTTATTGTCACACGATGTCCTTTATTTACCAGCTCGGAAGATGCCATGTGAGCGCTGTTGATTTCGCCGGTTGATTGGTGAACAAGAAATGTGGCGGCTGATGCCTGCGCCTCTGCTTCGTGATGTGTGAACGAAGCAATCTTTGGCGACAATTGATTCGACAGTAATATGGCTCCAAGTTTCTATGTTGCTCAGGCCCCAAAGGGGTCACTGGAGTGGACGTTATGAGTGCAAAATGTATCCACAGGTTTGAGAAAGTTCCTTTGAAACACGAGACCTTTTCTTGAATGATGAATCTATATGAGATCTAGGTGCTTTGATAAGCTGTTAAAAGCCTCTATGAGTTTGCTAATTAATGAAAGCCACTGATCTATTGCATCTACGCTTTTGAAAAATAATTTTTAGGTGGAATGTTTTATTTGTTTTTATTTGTTTTTCTGGTCTTTCATAATCAGCAAATCCAACTCCGACAAAATAAAGATAACAAAAGAAAAGTGGCAATTTCTTAATCCTTTAGCATCGGTTGTGAGTACTCATCGTGCTTAAAATTTGAGATACAGAAGGATGAAGGTGATCAATCACACAGCCACTCAGCCCAGTCATCGGCAAATTGACCACATCTGGTGAAGGTTCCTTATGAGAAGAGCCAATCGTTCTCTGATCATTTACCGAGGGTGAACAAGGGTGCGCTCATCCTTGCTGAAACGGCGACTGGGAGCCTCGTTGGGAACGCGAGAGCTCACCCGGCTACCGACTTCGCTGGCACCGAGGCGAGAGCCAACCCGGCTAGTGACCTCGCTGCCACCGCCGTAGCGAGAGCTGACAGTGCTGCCAGCGCCGTGACGGGAGGAAACCCGACTATGGTCGTCGAGGTGACGAGAGCGGGAGGAAACAATGCTGACCTTGGCACGAGGGCCGCGGACTGTGCTTTCATCATCGTCGCGCATACGGGAGCTAACTCGAGAGCCAGCATGAGAGCTGCGACGAGATACATCAGAGCACCGGGAAGAGATGCCGCTGACGCTATCGGAGGGGGCAAGGCTTGCCAGGGTGACTACAGTGCGCGCATCGTCGTCGTCGTCGCGGCTAGAGCGACGCGAGCGATTGGAACGGCGAGAAGAGGAGGACACCATGGATCGGCTATCAGAGCCTCTGGGAGCTTCAAGGAGATAACGTTCAGGAGTTCTGGAGTTGACGACATCGTCCTCACCAATGTTCTCAAGCCAACGGGCAACACCGCTCTTGCGACGGGACTTGGGCTGGGACTTCGTTCTGGCGGAGCTCGCCATGGAGAGATCGCTCATTCCATCTGAAACATCATCAACATTACCCGATCCTTGGATAGTGCGAGGCATAGGCAATATCGGACCACCACCACTGCTCACGATCACAGTCTCGCTGTGATGGTAATAGGAGTAGCTTCCGCCGGAACTAGGCATGGAAAGGCAGTTGGGGCAGCCACGGCAATCCGAGTTGCACATTCCGCTGGAAGTGCGAGGCATTTTGATATTGGAGTTCGAAAGCGTGAAGGTTATTTTAGGTAAGTTCTGCGGGATTCTGAACGACAAAGACTTGCCTGCAAGCTTTTCCGAGTCAAAGACACTTGTTTGTAAGTGGATTGAAGAGTTGAAAAAGTTCATTCAATTCTTTGATGCAATTGAAACGTTGAGTTTTCGAAGTCCGTAAGGAGCCGATAATCAATCTGTTGGATGACTGAGTGAGTTGAAAGTGATGGAGAACAAACGACAAGATCGTGCATCATGCCGATTTTTATAGTAACTTTCGAGGATGCGAAGCTATAGAGATGGGTTGAATTAGTGAAATGTCTCGGATATAATGAAGGACCTTTCCTGGATGAATCATAAAGTATTTACTAGCAGCGGAGGTAAACACCATAGGACCTTCTTTCAAAGAACCTTCATTCGGATATACCCCTGCAGAACGCCAGAATCTGAATTTTCTAGAAAAGACAAAGATAGTATGTAATTCTAGACATGAAACTTCCTAAATAAATAGACGCGGTAGCGGAAAGAAGCCAAGTCTGATCAAATATTGTGAATAGTAGAATATTATTGGACGAAAAAGTGTGTTCAATATGACTATCGAGATTTGATTAAAGAGAACCATGGAAGCTACTGAGCGTACAGTGATATCCAAACGAAAAATGATAGCTATCAAAAGTGTTCTGCTGTTTGGTTCATTCACGAAGACCAACAGTGCCTTCGCGGAGTACCAATAAGGGGGTAAATCATACATCTATGTATATTATATCTTCTTGTTCTTGGTTTCTGGCTTGTGAAAGCTTCTATATTGCATGTGAATACATAATGGGTGGATTTAAAAGTCCATGGAATCAAACTAATGTGAGCTGGTTCATCTTTAACACATCATGGTGGCGTTCCTAGAGCATAATGGATGAGGTTAGACATAGTCAATATTTATATTGTCTTAATACGCTGTTATTGTCTATACTAGATGTTTCTCGCTTACAAACACCTGTATAAGGGCGACGGAAGTCTAGGAATCAGGGTCATCGGGCATGTTAGGGCATGGGCTGTTCGGAATGGGTTGGCGACTACTCTTTAACGAGGAAGGGAGTTACTGCAAATTTTTACTTCGTATAGTACCATGACAAATATTCTGGGTGTTTTTGCTATGATGTAGTATAGAAAATAGAGATCTTGTATTATTTCAGGAGGGAAAAAATATTATTATTAGAAATGAGTGAAAGTTTATCTGAATCTTGTTTTTCGACTCTGATAAGGGCAGTTGAAAGAAGCCATTCTTGGGGAGACGAAGATGTTTCTGGCATCTGAGCTAGAAATAGCCCAAGAAACGGAAAAAGAAAATAGCTCAAGAAAGACCGTTCTTGAACCATCAAAGTGGCAGTGCTATTTATAGGAAGAATTGGTCAAAGAGTCATGACCTGTGGATAGCACAAAGTAGCCATATCAACGAATTCATGATCAGAATTCTACCATCCAGCTTGGGTCACCACTGGGTCTGCCGGAAGGCGCCATGAAGTCATCATACCAGCTGCCTGCGCCTGGTTTTCACTGGGGTTCACGTCTGGCATTGATGAATAATCGATGGTTTCCCCATCGTCGGGGACCGTTACCAGATCCTCAAAAGCGTTGGGAACAGGTCTCAATGGTGCACGAGGGGTTTCATTGTCGGGGCCACTGCCAGACTCAAAATATGAGACCGGGCGCGCATCCCAGGGAATATCGTCGTCATCTCCCTGATCACCAAACCGTCCCTGTTGGAGCTCCTCCCAATCATTGGTGACATCGGATTCTTCGTCCGGATTCCCATAATCAGTGAATATCTCAAAGGCAGGTACTACTTCAATATTCCTAGACCAGCGAGGTCGACTTTGCCGTGAGGCACGCACCGTCCCCTGATCAGTCAAGGCCCAGATCTCAGGATGAGGGGAACCGGAATATCCTACATACTCGGCGGCTTCTGCCAAGTTCAAGTGTCCGATGGGTTCAGTCACGGCGACGGGACCTGTGTCGTTGACCAGGGTCTCGGCAGAACGAGAGACTGGATCCTCCACCCGGGAAGTGTCTCTTTCGCGAGGCTCCGAGGGCACAGGGTCATAGCCATCCGTTATAGCCAGGCCCACGGGTGACTCAATCTCACCAACCAGTGCATCGGAGGAAGTCTCAACGCCATTCCGGTCGGAATGAGTGCCAGAGGGTCGATTGCGGACGATGAGCATGCGCTCCAAGTGCGGGAGCGAGTCAACCTCGGACAGTTCATCGGTAGAAGAGTCGAGATCAACAGGAATGTGGCGACCATTGGCCGAACCAAACTGGTAAGGATGACGAAGGGCCATAGGGTGGTCGTGATCATAATCGGTCACCACCAGCTCTGGAATCAAGTCTGACTCATTATGTCCAGGCTCATCCAAAGGACTATTTCTAGATGGCGTCTGACTAGAAGGTTGTCCGTTTGGCCCGTTTGCTGGATCCGATGCACCGTCGATTTCGTTGATTTCGTTGACATCGTCAACATGACCAGCGCCCGAGGCCTCAGAGTGAGTATCCAGTGGAATGAGCCTAGACGAAAGGAGCCCAGGGAGTTGTTCAGATTTGGTTTCCACGGTCTCACTGCCAGAGATCCCATTCGGGGCCTGAGGGGGATCACTATCCTCTCCAAAAGTAGCCGGGTCTGGCAAAGAATCCAGATATTCATTCACGGCCGCGTTTCCATAGATCAATTCGACTGGCTCAAATCCATCCTCATCATCATCCTCGTTCTCATTAGAACCATGCATGATACCATCCATGTACTCATTGTAGACCTCCTGCATGATACGCTGGAGATCTTCAGTGGTGTAATGGGGCAGTATATCTAGCTCACGCCATTCACCCCTACCATTATCATAATCGACGGGGGAAAGGTTGGCGGGCTGGAACCCCTCATACTCGGTATACCCAGGTGGAAGATTCTGCATCGAAATGCTATGTCGTGCGTTATGCTCAAGGAAAGTGACTTCATCTTCATCGGCAGCAGCAATACGCTCGTTCCTCAAGGCTTCAATTAAACTTTCCACTGCACTAGTCCAACTATCGGACATAGTGGCGCAATTTTTCTTTTTTGGGAATCTGGGGGTTTCACGGTAAAGGAACAAAGGATATTGGTCTGATAAATGGGAATGACTTTTGAGCAATGGCTAGAAATTGTGGATGGGGGTATATAAAGAACCAGTGGTGATCGTAAGGGTCTTTATAGACCATCATTATCGTGGAAATTTGACCATCACATCTTGTTTGAAGAGACGGCCGCCAGAAAGGAAAGGAAACTCTCCTACTGAGTTAACGTTAAAGTCCGTGTAGAATTGATCTACGATTGCTATCGCCATATGCTATTGATGGTCACAAAGCGTTCAAAGCGGGCAACCCCTGTAGTGCACATAATGGAAATTTCCGGGGACAAATGAAGAAAGAAAAACAACGTTCAACAACCCTACTCGGATAGCTAATTCTGTATTACACTTTCTCATCACAGGGTACACTTTTGGTGATAGTCATCTGGTTTTCTAAATTTCAGGACTATCGACTTGTAATGCCAACTATGAGGAATAGACATTTCTTGTTTCACGAAGCACATCATGCATTATTATTCAATTCAACGCATATTCAATTCACCATGGGCTTTGTTTTTTATTTTTTCATCTTTGTGCAATATTAAAAAACAAGAGATTGTCATGTAATAGAAAAGACAGACCGCCAAAATAAGATCAAACTCAAGATGAGGTCGAGTTAGCTTTAGCCATAGAGACCCAGAGGAATGTCAGTCCGTTCAAAAGTATAACTACAAACAAGAAAACCATGATCAGAAGGACCGAATCGTTGTCGATCATTTGGATCCTTTCATACAGTGACTTCAACTTCAATGTTTCCCCAACTGGCTTGGTTTGGGTAGCTTGATCATGATAACTTATGACGTCCGAAGCCGGGGCAATTGAATTGGAGGATTCAATCCCAGCAGATTCGGTTTCGATGGTTTCATCATGGAAACCTTCGGCATCCATGGACTGAGAATTGAACAGGCCTGCATCGGACAAAGTATTGACATCGAAAACCGCACGTACGACATTCTGGAGCTCAGCATCGCTCATTTCCCCTAGTTGACGCAGAATTATAGTGGCTAGGACTGTGAAGGTCTGGAGTTGAGACGCATCGATGGTTGTCAGAATCTGATATATCGCCATCACTCTTTGATCCCAATCTCTATCACCGGTCGGTTGGAATGGGAGATGCCCTGAACCATCGCTTGGCTCGCTGGCCTGTTCGTGGCTGCTCGTCTGTTCAGGGTCCTGGGGTTGCTGCGACCACTCACCAAGGCTCTCCGTGGGACTGGGAAGTGGCGGTTGGGAGATAATAACGTCTTCAGAGGGTTCAAAAGAAGAATTTTCGGACTCCTCTAGAGCATCCTCGAAGACCATCCGATAGGCAATTTCAGGCGACCCAGGAATACTGGAGACCTCGTGATGCCGCGACGATTCGTGAAAGTTCTCTGTGAGAAGATTCAACTGACTGAGTTTCGGTTGGAAGCCAAAAGCCTGTTCAAAGAGCTCAGACGGAGAGTTTCTGTATTCATCTGGACACCCCTCGAAGATCATCGGATCATCAACCTCTGCAGATCCAGGAATACTGGATTCCTCGTCATGATGCGACGATGCGTAAAGGGTTTCTGTGTGAATGATCGTCTGAGGATTAGTTGGGTCTTTGGTATCCCTTAGACTTTCAGGCAAATTCATTCCACCCTTTTCGGCTTCATCTAACTGTTCCTCAGAGCCCAGTGAATGCTGAATGGCCGGGGTTTCAACAATATCATTCTCGCGGAGAAATTCACCTAACTTGGCGCCAATATCCTTGAGATCCTTCTCGAATTCCGATACTGGGTCGCTTTCTGGATGCCCAAGATCCTCAGTCTCATCGGCGGGGTTGGGAAAGGCGTCTTTGACCTGGCTGTGCTCCTCGAGGTCCGACATTTCGTTATTTTCTAGAAACCTAAGCATCCTGGGGGAGTTGGCCAAGGCATCTGCGATCGCGTTCATCTCCTCTTCAGAATAGGTCTCTGAAGCCTGATTTGCCTCGAAATTTTCAGTAGGATCTAGGACGTCCTCTTCGTTGTCGTATAGGCTGATCGAAGGATGACTCGAGGGCCGGTGAGTGATGTGGGATTCTTGGTCGACGTTAGAAGAGGTTCTCAAGGAGCTGTTACTCTTTAAAGAACGGGGAGTTCTTGGGAGCTGGGACTGGAACGAGTCAATTTGCCCAGTAAAGTGGGACACGGATGCCGCTTCGTTTTCGCTGATATGATCATTGCCGTCCTTGGTGCTGACATCTGGAGCTCTGATTTCTTCCTCCGCATAAACAAGACTAGGCTTGTAAGGAGGGTTTGCTGAGGACTGGGACCTGCTGTGATGTTGGTAAAATCTAGACACAGCCTCCTCGTCACGAAAGGTCATCACCTTAGCTTCTGCAGTGGGCTTGGGGAAGACGCTCCTTTTGCTACTACAAGTGGGCAAAGAACGAGTATATGGAACGTCCACAACCTCGTAGTCTTCATCGTCGTCGATAGAACGTGCCCTTGGCTGGCGACGATTCACTCCATATCTAGGTTGCTGGTGAGCCATTGGTGCATCGCGATAAGTGCTTATCTTGGAATGAGAAGGTTGGAATAAGGTTGGTGCTAGTCTGCAGAGACGCAGATGAGCGCCTGTCATTCAAGGCCTATATTTATGGCTTCTCTTTGTCCCTTTTCGGTATCTGAGCGGTGGTATCTGAGCGGTGATTTCCGATTAAAAAGGCCTCGTATGTCTTCTTGAGTATGCTGGCAAACTCCATATTCTTTTTCTAGCTCTTTGTTCACTTCAAGGAATCTTCCGAAAACAGGAAAACTCATTCCATTCCCTAGGCTGTAGTGCAAATTGCCAAACAATCCAGCTGTGAGGAGGTGAATATACTCCTTGAAATAACCGCCCTTTCCTGGGCGGATGTTCCTATGGGATCCTCCCCTATGGTACGGGGTTCATATCAACCCTTTTAAATGAACATTCATTCATCTTTTTCTAGAGCGCCCCAAAAGGAAAGATTATTTTACGAATAACGAGATGCAATGTGAAAGCATGCTGAGCAATTTGTGTATTGCCAGACAGGAATGGTAAGTATGTACCTCCATACGAGCATTTTTCTACGAAGGTTTATTTCCCGTTTAGTAAAACTTTTGTTTTCGAATTGATTGTCTTCTATATGTTCCTATACAGACTTGATTCTATCATCAACGTGACTTTCCCTCTTTGGATGAGGCCGCTTTAATGAGGACGCTCAGGGGGTCGCTCACTGAGTATTTCTTATCACCGGTCAAGGCTCAGTGAGCGCTCAGGTCCTACTCAGTGTTACCTCCTGAGCCAAGGACTTCCCGATACGAACTTCCCAGTACGAACTTCCGATACGAACTGCCTGATATGGAGGACCCTCCGGTAGGCATTCCTACCTGAGGCGAAACCTCAGACAGTATATAGAGCCCCTGGATCCTCCCTCCTAGATAGACTTTCCTCCCTATGGGAAAATTCCTTGACTACGAGTCATAAACAAACTAGTCCTTTACTAGGCTCCTTTGTAGACCGTCACACCCAAGTATATCTAGCCTGGAAGATAGCCTAGATCAATACTTTCAACTTCCAGACGCAACCGACACCGTTCCTATTGATCCAGAGATTCTCGCCGATGGAGAGCTCTAGAATATCAATAAGCCACATCACGCAGCCGAGCAAGCCAGCGATCAGAGCATCCAAGAATTTGCTTGCACCTACCCTGAGCCACTACCTACTTTTCAAGGCGTCACCAATCATCTCCAGTATTCGACCGCGGGGTGTCCTAACCTGCAGGACCGCGCGCCATCCATGAATGAACACAATCGCGGTAAAGAAGGTCATCGACCACTACATCTTATCAATCACAGATATAATAACGATATTGTTTATTCTGACGTTTAAGACCAAAATCCCCGCTTTCACGCTGGGAAACCTTCGAAACGCTGCAAGCGGCCAACCAAGGGGACGATGCAATCGGAACGGTCTTCCAAACGGCATCGAACTGTCACAACGTTACAGGAATATGAACATTCCTTTACCACTTTACGGTCTTCCTTCCTATCCATACCGCTTGAGGATCGTCTACAATACATATCCTGGCTGTTTGAAGGTACCCTATCACGCTCTATATCTGATTGCGAACGTATCGCACCTCCAACCAGCGAGGTCCAGGATTCAGTTCAGAACCAGCCTCGTGGCGCCACAAAAGTACTGGATGAGAACAGCAGGAGCCGGTATTGTTCAGGAAAGGTATGCCGTGGTCGCCTGAGGAAAAGAACCTTTTATTGGAACTAAGAAGAGAACAAAAACTTCCTTGGTCGGATGTGACGAAGTTATTCTCGGAGCGATTTTTGGGAAGAAGTCAGAGTTCGATTCAAGTTTACTGGAGTACGTATCTCAAGGATACGCAGAGTTAATAAAGCATGTTGATTTATTATTGATGGACGTTTCACGGCATGGGAGTCTTGTTGTAATTGCAACATTGTTCCTGAGTGGATTCCACCTGGAGATTGATAAGAGTTTTATGGACTTGGAGTACGGTGGAGACAGAAGGCTTGGAACTCCTTATCACTAGGTACTCGCAAAGAAAGTAGTCGGGACAGCTTGCTGTGATCGTGTGGAGCTGCGATTCAGTGACTGTCAAAAATTTTAATATAGATAAACTACAAAATCCGTGAAGCCATATAGTTATTGAGACCTAGGTAGGCGGAGATAGAGGATGGATCATGGACTGCCTGAATATCCATGTATATAATTCCTAGTCCTTCATCTGCAAATAGGCCTGTAAGATGAGCAATTGCTCAACAATATCCATAGATTCGATATAATTTCATTCTCTAGAATAGCTTAGCACATACTATCATAGGGTGTGGAAAACAGGGCTTCCCGTCCGCTCAGCCGTACTTAACCCACACGCCGGCCGGTTAGTAGTTGGGTGGGTGACCACCTGCGAATCCCGGCTGTTGTATGTCCGTGCTCACACTTTTTTTGCGATTCGTTGGGTTTAGCGCCCGGCCCACTCCACCTTCAGGCCCTTCACCCGCCTTCACCCGCCTTCACCCGAAGCTCACCTGAATCGCCTGAACGGCCTGAACAGCCTGAAACCCACCCAGTCTAAGCTGCTGCCGCTGTACAGCTGACATGTCATAATTGGCCCAGAAGGTTTGCTGCTTTATTGGTCAGCCCCTGGCAAGCAACGTTAAATTCCAAACCATATGCCATGCGACTGGCGGGTTGGTCCGAGCCTTTAGTACAAGAGATCTTACGGATCATGTGTTTCTCGATGAACCGGTGTTCTAGCACCACCGAACCACTGGACAAGGGAGGAACATGTGCTCAGTGAGCAAGGTTAACCACTTCTTCGATACCGTATCCGATGATTCATGTCGTGTATTTTCTCCCATCGTTCCATTGGGACCCAGCCAGAGTCATCAGTGTAGAGCTGAGCCTTCACAACATCCCATAAATAAAGCATGTCTTGCACCACCTATTCATCGTGCCTTTCTACTCCTCTTCGGAAAATAAGAATAGAAAATTGCAGATGCTGATATTAAAGACCGTTCGCATTTGGTGTATCAACCATCAGCCAAACCCAATGTTCGATATTGAGGACAGGGGGGTTAGGTGATGTTGTTGAAATAGCCATCCCTCTTCAAATCCCTAGCGAACCAAGTATCCCAGTCAATCGAATTGCTCACTCAGAAGGAGCCATTTTAGTGGATCTTGCTGTCTATGAGGAAGGTATTTCCAGAGTTCGCCATGCCTACGGGCCCATTGACTTCGATCCACTCAGCGACCTTGATCCTATTATTATGGCTCAAGATGCGCACAGTCTCGACTCCAAGAGGGCCCACGGTTACGCACACTTATTCCGACAACACCATTTTGTATACGCAAAGTATCACTCCCTTGCAGCGATGCTTGGGTATAGGATCAACAGGATTGTGACAGATTGGTTTGATAATACTTTGGATGATGTGGACCGACGCCTTATATCCCTCGGATCCCAGGGCGTCTTTTTTGGGTAGATATTTCTTTGAAAGGCTGATTTGGAGGAAGGATGTGTTGCCATGAACAGTTATCGTATTGAGCAGCATATACGGACCAGAACTCCATTGATCCGATACAGATCTGTCGGGATCGTATGACATTCTTATTTTAATCCAGGGTCACTGCTGCTGCACTCAGGTTGTCTTGTTGACCTGACGCATCCGAGTAGACTGTAATGCCAGCTGCTGCTTGTATGATTAAGGACTCTTCCTGCGCTTTCTTGCGGTCTGGCTGAATGTCGATCTCCATGCAGGTTGGTCTTTGCCATGGTGGTTAAGGCTTTGGATCAATTATTTCCAGGGCTTGTAGTCGCTTAAGATCCATTGTCCGGAGCGTTTCTGCCAGAGGGAATCGGTGACCAAGTCCTACATGCCTACTGCGTATTTTTGCTCTTTCCACCGCTTTGCGGGCTGGGTGGTCACTTGGTAACGTACTGAGGCGGGCCGCTAATATTTGCGCACGTTGTGCCACACGGTAGAGGCGTAGTCGATTATTGGTGACACACAGGGTTGGTACAGCTGCCTCATCTGCTCTGGGCGGAGGTGCCTTAATCCACCTAGTGCAATATTAATCTGGGTTGCTCATTTCACTGCCTTCTGCACGTGCTCCTTCCATCGCATTTCCCTGTCAAAGATAACTGTTGTGAAATGTACAGGGGAAGAAGGGCAGAATGACACTGTATCAGCTATACGCACGTAGCCTACTAAGGAGCGAATGCCTTTTGCATGATAGGGCTCTTAATTCTCTTGCATTGCGATTGATCTCTTCTTCTCTGGATAGATAAAGGGGTAAGTTCCTCAGGGGTTCGAGTGTGCGAGCCAAGCCGCTAGATCACGTAATCCCATGGATTCGTATCAATAACCCCCAGAAGCTTTGCGGTGTTGGTGAGTTTGATGGTCTTTCCATTCATAATGATTTGTCCAACACCATGTTGCTTTTTGGACCTTGTTAGGTGTATAAGCTCTGTTTTCTCTGCCGCAAAGCAGGACCCAGTATCGCAGGCCCATGCTTCTATACGGGGTATATCCTCTTCCTGGATCTTGTGGATATTGTCCTCTGCCGAGGGCCCGGCTCGCCACCGAAAATAGTCGTCAATGTAGGCGGATGACCCTCCATGGTAGTCAATTGGTTGATCAACCAGATCAGAGTTGAAGAATCCAAATAAGATAGGGGATAGTGGGGATCCTTGGGCGAGTCCTGCATTTTCCAGGGGAGAGACCTCTGTTTCAAAGTCGTCAAAAGTGATGTTGGCGTATCAGTTCTCCATAAAGCTGTAGATCCATCCCTAGCCATCGTTGGGATGCCTTTGATCTGTAGGCGGGTGTCAAGGCTTACTTTGTTAACTCCATTGAAAGCCCCTTTCAGGTCAAATGCAATCAGTGTGACCACTTTTGATCGCAGCCACGCCCGATTAACTGCATTTGCTATCACCAGAAGTGGCTGTTCTGTGTTACGCCCTGGTCTACCTCCGAACTGTGTGTCTGGGAGTAGCTTGTATGTCTCGGCCCAGAAAGAGAGTCTTCTTGCTATAACCGCCTCCAGTATCTTTCCCAAGGTATTGAGCAGCGAAATTGGCCGGTACACTCCTGGTAATGAGTAGTCCGATTTGCCCGGTTTCTTGAGCACCACAATCCGAGCTCGTTTCCACCGGTCTGGGTAGCACCCCAGTTCTATCGATTTCGTGAAGAGGTGGGTGATAGTACCCCGGAGGTAGGTCCACAGGTGTTTCCATACCAAGGTCGGGATACCATCCTCTCCCGGGGCTGTTGTTCCTTTGGCCGCCTTGAGTGATCGGTATATCTCTAGCTCGGAGATTGGTTCCCATTCAATCTCTTCTTGGCATGGTATGATGGTTTCTTCCTCGGCATCTGCCATCTTGGGAAAGAAGGTAAGAATGCTGTGGCTTTATCTTGGTTCTCAGTAACCTCCTCTGATCCCACCTGGAGGGGAGGAATATTCGTATAAGGGTCTCGCGGGCGCATGTATGTTGCTGTTTTCCATAGGTGGCCTTCCTGGGCCTTGCCTAGAAACTCCTTCCAGTGGGTAGCTTTGACCTTCTCGATGGTCCGGGTCCACTCCCGTCGTTTCTGGCGCATATTATTGAAAAGAGCAGTGGTAATAGGGCGGTTAGGGCCTAGGGCAGCACAGCTGTCTTGCCATCTCCTGCGTGCCCGATTCGCCACAACCTGTTGGGCTTTGAGTTCAGTGGTAAACCATCGTTTCGAGTACGGTGATGGTTTCTGTGCTGGTACGTGTTGGTCTAGGACTGTTATTGTTGCTTCGACCAGTCGGTTGACTTCCTGGTTGAGATCTGTTGTAGAGTGGAGAGCTCGATCCTACGCTCGCTTGGGTTTTGGGGCTTTGTTATGTTCTGGCTGGAGGTCCCATTCAGAGTAGGTTCCCCGGTGGTCTGATCTATAATTGTCGTGGTAGAGCTGGCACCTGATAAGTTATGTAGTGTCATTGGTAAGTGCCAAGTCAAGGGTTGATGTCTTTCCCGGGCGGTTCTGTGACCAGTATGTTGGTTCACCTCGGGCCGGGCACCACTGTAGGCGGTATATCTGGAAGAAATTGACTAGTTCTCCCGCCTGGGCGGTAAAGGCATGGCTCACAGGGCGGTGACTCCATGCTGGGTGATGACGGTTAAAGTCTCCTGCTAGGATGAGCCTTGTAGTCCTGTCTGTTGTTTGGGAGTGTTTTTCAATGCAATTTTGGATCTCATCTAGCACTGATTCGACGGGGGTGACATCCGCTGTTTGGCGTGCATCTAATGATGGTATATAAACCGAGAAGATGAGGTATTGTATCTCCGCAGTCCATAATTTGATTGCCACTAGGTCGGGGTGGTTGCAGCAGATTTGGCGGTGTGAGGAGGTTGAAATTCTTTTATTCACGTAGAGAAGGCTGCGGAATCGGGTGGCTTCATCAGTGGTTGGGTATGTTGGTCGGTACAGTCTCCATGCGCTGTGATTCATATGGGTGCAGTATGTGGTGATTGATGGTTCTTGGATCAAAAGGAGATCCAGGTTCTGACTCTGGTGGTCATTAATAAGGGCTTCCATTCCTGCCCTGGATTTCTAGATATTCGGCTGTAGTAGACGTAGGTTTGTTGACATTATTAGGAAGAGCGCGGGTTAAGAGGTGTCATTCTCCTCTAGGATCTTCCGGATTCCTTGCGTCTTTTCTCTGTCCAGGTTAAAGTCCTCTGTCGGTACTCGATGCACCACGATACCGAATCGGGGTTTCACCAGCTTGGTATCACTTCCGAGCTCCTCCAGCCAAGCGGTATTGCTCCGCGCTGTCTCAGCTGACTGAGCATCTTGAAATCGGATTACATATCCAGTCTTTGTTGTACCGACGCCAGCTACCTGGGCGTCCTTGGCGAGGTCTGTCTTTGATAGGGCAGTTCTGATGTGTTGATTGGCAGTGACTATGGGTAGGAATCGGGTGAAGCTTCTTCTGTCGTTGTTATCACTGTCATCACTACCTTCTGGTCGTACGGTAGTGATTAGAACGCAGTTGGTCCCTCTCCGGGGTTGTGGGGTTATGATTTTAGTGTGCGGTGGGGTGTTTCCTGCGGTGACTTCAGACCATAGCCTTGGGTGTGGGTTGACTGCCTGGGTTTTTATCTGCTCGCGGAGTGCCTGGACTTCGTCCTGCAGTTGAGTGTTCTGTTCCTTGAGAGCTTGTTGCTCTGATTTGATCTCTCGGATTTCTGCTCGGGCGGACTGGATGGTGCTGGTTTGCTGGGTAATGACTTCCTTCAAGCTGCCGATGAGGCCTGCGATCATCTGGTTTGTGATCCGTTTGCCACCTTCTAGAGAGGGAAATTCAACCACTGGAATCTGAAGAGACTCCGCTTGGGTGTTCCTTCCCCGACCCCTGCGTTCTGCTGGGGTCTGATCTCCTAAACTATCTGTACATCTAGGCTGCTTATATCTCTCAATCTGGACATGTGTAGCTTTCCATAGAAGGTAAGAATCGTCTCGACGATGGCTGAATAATGACAGCCTTCGAACCTTCGAGATAGTGGTCATTTTGGTTGACAGCATATAAAACGGCACCTTTTAGGACGCCAATATCTCAAGCCATATTATAGTTATTCTTCTAAAATGAATCCCGCATACTATATGTACATCTAGAGGACCTGTATATTTTATTTTGAATTTTTGACATTATTTCTAGCTTATAACACAATATAATCTCAGATACAACTGTATTTCAAGTCCAAGTCCATGCTTTGCGTTATAAGGAACTACCAATTTTGTGAGGCCCTAAGTTTATTGTCTATATATTTACTATTACATCTACCGGATCAGGCTGGTGCTACTAGGGCTAGTGTGAGAGGATTGAACAGGGATACACAGATATTATTGAAGAGGTCTGATTGGTTCTGAATCGGTACATGTGGCTTGGTCTTCTGGAAAATCTTGTACTAGGAGTGAAAAAAAAAAAAAAAAAAAAAAACAAGATAAAGACCATACATACGTCGGACATAATCAGATCATCAGTGGAACCGATAGCATACCCCCCAGAGCATACGATGACATCTGCAGTGCCCCTACGCTGTTAACATCCACTGGAACAAACTGTCTTCCTGCAGCCGTTCTACAGCCACCTTCTCCAGCACGACTCTCATCTCAAATGGATCGGAGCTGGCACGAGCTGGTAGAATCCAACACACCCCCGGCACCTTGTTTTCCGGGATATCGTATCGTTGGACCTTGCCAAGCGGTCCAAAGTCAAGGTAAAAGTCCATCCACCGCAGATTCGACACGATGATACTATTTCCGTAATCGGGGAAACATGTGGACAGATCGTGGGATGCCGAGATGGTGCGCAAAATGCCTTGCATGTAGCTTTCAGTAAGAGTATTGACCTGTCTCCGGAGCGACAGGGCTATGTTGTAAAGGCACGCCAGCTGCTTGTTCAACGTCCCCGGGAGGTCCGGAGGCACCGCCGCCTTGGGAAATGAATTGGTATCGTAGGGGGATTCCACCGCTACCAGGGCATTGCCCATGTATGTTTCAGGGAGGCGGCACTGTTTGCGCACGTTCGCGGCGATGATCACCTTGGGCGAGGGAACGTGTTCAGGCACGGTATCCAAACGCGCCTTGTTCCCACAGAGCCCGACCAGGGCTGTGAGGATATCATTCGATGTCAGAAGCAGCGGCCTGGTATTACCGTCAATCAGAGGGAGAGCTGCCAGAACTGCATTACAGGCATCTTTCAGCAGGGTGACCTTTTCGTAACTGAGACTGAATCGCCGACTCGTTGGAACTTTACCGGGGTCTTCAGGTAGCTTAGGGTCGAGTGAAAGAGGAGCCAATGTCCAATTGAGCGGCAGGGGCTCCCCAGCTGCCGGATTTGCAAGATGGTGTCGAGATGATTCCTCCGCTCTCACACTGCTGGGCAGGAGGTTGGGAGATAATTCAGAATGTTTGCAAAGTTCCGCAAGTGCCCTGAGAGTGATTGACACACTCGTGCTGTCCAAGGCCTTGTGGTAATAGACCACACAAAGGATGATCCTGTTTTTTGTCACGTTGGCCTTGAAGCGAATCAACGGCATTGGGTCCGTGGGAGCCATCAGAAACGGAATCGGGAGATATTGCTGCTGAATGAAGTCGTCTGGCGAGATGTCGTCCAATTCTGGACCATAATCGATCTGGAGCATTGGGTATAGTTCCAGGAAGGATGAACTCACGGGTTGGACTTCAAATACCCCTTCTTTACCCGCTGCCTGGCTGGATGGGACGACCACCCCTGTCAAAAATGGGAAATGCTGGCCCAGACGCTGGACTCCCCCTTTCAGGACATCGATCCCTTCCCGGGAGGCGTTTTCGAGAGTGAGGAACATGAACATGTGGCACGGTGGAAGGATGTGGTCAAGAGCAGTCAGGTTGTAGCCTTCAAATGGGTATGGGACGCTGACGCTGGGCTGATTGGGGGGTGGGATATTGCCAGCACTGGGGGCTTGCGGTGTCTTGCCCTGATTCTCAAGTTCACTAATGATATCCGTCATTATGCTTGGCCGCAGCAGCTGGATGTCAAAACAGTCAGTAGAGCTCGTTCGGTGACAACACGACTTACGGTCGATGTATCCCCCAGCTCGTTCCGTTCACCCTCGAGCACCTTCCTCAAAAGCCGCCTCATGATCTTTCCCGATCGTGTTTTGGGAAGATCGCTGACGAAGAAGACTTGCTTGGGAATGGCAAACCGACCAATGGTGCTTCCGACATGCTCGATAGCAGATGTACAGAGCTGCGATCGGTCGGAATCGACCTGATCTTTCCTGCATGCAAACACATTCAGAGTCTCACCGGTCCTTTCCTCCGGACTGCCAACCACGGCCACTTCAGCAAAGGCACCTGGAAACATTAGTCAGGCCTGCAGACATCACGAGCCTGATCACGTTACCGTGGTCTAATAGTGCCGCTTCGATTTCACCTGTCGACAATCTATGGCCCGAAACATTGACGACATCATCGACTCTGCCCAGGATTCTGTAGTAACCATCAGGGTCTCGGACGGCGCTGTCGCCGGTCATCTTACCTTTGAATTAGCTTGTATATACCAATCGTTGAAATGTGAAACCATGCTTACAAAATATCCCCGGTAAACCTCGAAATAAGTCTTCATATACCGTGCATGGTCTCTCCACACGGTGCGAGCGATGCTCGGCCAAGGTTGTTTAAAAGTCAACACCCCAGTCGTAGCGTCTGCCTCAATCTCCTGCCCGGAGTCAGGATCGATTAGAGCTGGATTGAAGCCGAAGAAAGGCAGAGCAACGCTGCCTGGCTTGGCTGGTGTAATGCCCGCCATAGGCGAGAAGGCGTGGCAGCCCGTCTCGGTCTGAAAGTAGGTCTGTTCTCTCAAGATGAGCGTGATTTCACATTACGGACAAAGAGTGAACTTGTGTCGACCTACATCAAGGACATGCACCTCCTTTTGTCCCAGGACCTCGTAGCACCACTGCCATACGTTGGGGGCGAGGGGCTCCCCAATCGACGCGATGACTCTCAATCGGTCCATTTTCATGGCGTTGCCATTGGGTCTCGCCTTCTTCACCATTCTCAGGGCAGTAGGTGCCGTATAAAAGTGCGTCGCCTTGGTTCGGTCAAGAATCTGCCAAAATCGATCATAATCCGGGAAGGACGGGGTCCCCTCAAAGATGACAGTGGTGACCCCCAAAACAAGAGGAGTGTAGACGACATAGTTATGTCCTGTAATCCATCCCACATCTCCTGCGCAAAACATGGTGTCTGAAGGATGTAGGTCTAGGACATAATTTCCTGACACCGCGCTCCCCAGCAGATACCCGCCTGTGGAGTGCATGAGGCCTTTTGGCTTTCCCGTCGAGCCCGATGTATAGAGCATATACAAGGGATGCTCGGCACCCACAGGCACTGGTTCATAATAACCGGGCCACTTGAAACATTCCTCGTGCCACCAGAAGTCTGAGCTCCTCTCGGACCAGGGGATGGGGTTCCCAGTCTTTCTCAGGACCAGACACCGCACGGAACTGTTGTCGCACCCACTCAGTGCTTGCTCGACAGTGCTTTTCATGGGAATTGTTTTCCCTCCCCTGACATGTTCATCCACAGTCAAGACAACTCTCGAGCGGGCATCTTCCAGTCGGCCCCGGAGTGATGGAGCAGAGAAGCCAGCGAAGACAACGGAATGGACGGCCCCAATACGAGCACAGGCTAGCATAGCAACGACTGCCTCGGGGACATTCGGCATGTAGATGGTTACAATGTCGCCCTTCCTCACGTCCATATCTTTCAACACCCATGAAAGCCGGGAGACATCCCGAAGTAGTTCTCCGTATGTGACTTTGTCGGGTGCGTTTCCGGGTGTATCACGCTCGTAGAGCATTGCCACCTTGTCCGGGTTTGCGAGCGCGTGACGGTCGACACAATTGTAGCAGGCGTTTAGCTTAGCTCCTATAAACCAGGCATGGTCACCCGTTTCAAGACTCCCATGCTGGACTCGTTCAAACAAGGTCTCCCATTTGAGAGACGCCGTTGCCATCGCTGACCAAAAAGCATCTGGAAACTCAATAGATTTTCTGTAAAGACGAAGATATTCATCGAGAGTTTTGAGATGCGGGGTTGATGGGTGCTTTCTGCAAGTGATTGTTAGAAGCCCAATTGGATCCCAGCATGCAGTTCAGCCTCACAGGTGGTAGGAAATGGGAACTTCAACGAGTTCAGAACTTTCTGCTGGGGTCTCTTCAAACCTAACAGTTGTGAAAGCCATTGTGTGTGGAAGGAGTAATCAAAGTCAAAGGAACTTCTTGACTCTGAGGATGCCAGAAAGTCTTGCAAGATGTGTTGGGCTCGCACGGTTTCTCCGGTATATAAATACTTCCTCCTGAGCCATGAAAACAGGAAAAACAAGAACATCATTCAGGCTATCCACTGGAAGCATGAAGTGTCTTCTGACGTATGGAGTATAAGCAAGGAAACCTCGGGTTGAAGGGGGGAATGGAGGGATGAACTCTAATAGTGTGGTGGATGGAACATGCTCTCATTGACATCATGCATTAGGTGCCCATGCACGCTTCTCCATATCAACCTGGATTGAATTTGAAGTATTGAAGAAGTTTAAGGGATGCTGTTCTTACATTACAGACCAGAAGCCTGCTTCCACTAACAATATACCTCCCAGAAACATGAAAGTGACGGGTTGTAACAATTAAGAAAGATCAATTCGAAGTTAGATTCTGTACCAGCAACCTCAACCCTGCTTCCTGCACACTCAGCATGCTCCCCGATAGAGCCCGACAACTTAAAAAAATGCGGTTGGCTCAGGGAACATACCCACCTGTAGCTTTGTGTTTTTGCAATTATAAGCGAAAGGCCAAATTTGGAAATATCAGACCTTCAAAGAGTAAGTGCTGTACACGCAAGTCACGAGCAAGGGGAGAGTGACGTTGTCCGTGAGCCGTATCCATGGTGGCGGGACTTGGCTATAAAAGAAGCTCAAAAGCTTTACCTGGAAATTATCTCTCACATTCAATGCCAATTATTGCAACTCCAGGTTGGAAGCGGTTTCACCATGTCCGGCATCCAGGAAGAGAGCGTTTTTGGTTTTGATGGCCTTTCTATGGCAGAAACCCACCATATCGAGGCGGTCAAGGAATTGATCAAGGGCTTTCTCGAGAACGTCGAGTTTGATCGCAGCCGTTCACCTCCTAAAAGCCCCCCGCTTGAATTCGTCGTGTGGGTGTATTTCAGGAATTTGAACTTGGGCGAAGAGATTGAACGCGCGGTGCACAAAGTAATCTTGCTTTCCGTGACCCTGACAAACCATTCCTATGCATCACTTCCATTTGAAAACAAAGTGCTGTGTGCAATTCAGTTTGTATTTATGTTTCTCGTGGATGATATTGCCCCGGTCTTCATGGAGGAATTGCGCTTTTTCTGCCAGAAGTGAGTATCTTTGGTTGAACTACTTTTTGATACTAATATGTTGTTTTAGTTTTGTTCTGAATAAAGGCCATCAGCACCCCCTTCTCCATCATTTTGACCGGCACCTCCGGTATCTATCCCGCTTTTACGGCCCTTATTGCCATTCAACAATCGTCAAATCTCTTTTCGATTACGTCAATGGACGTATTATTGAGAATGAAATGGAGCAGTCGAATTTTCGATTCTCCCCTACTACCCGCTTAATGCCTATGTTTCTACGCACTAAGGTAGGGGCTGCTGAAATCTTGACAGCCTTACTATGGCCGCAGGCAATCTTTCCTGAAGAGATCTATCTAATGCAGTACTTTCCTGCCCTGAAGGAACTAGTGCTGTTTACGGATTTTACAAATGATATACTATCTTACTACAAGGAGTTCATTATTAATGAAGAAAAGGGGAACTTCGTGGCAAATTTGGCAGAAGCACATGAAGTGTCCCATCTGCAGATTCTGAAACATCTATCGAACTACACGCCACAGGTAAGTGATCTATATATTGCATTGTGTGAAGAGGTCACCCATTAAGAGTTCTATTACAGGTTCTTCACTCGGTCTACAAAATGTTCTCGAATAACCATATGCTCTTGGAGCCTGTACAGGATTTTGTGAATGGCTGGATTGCGCTTTGCACCGCACAACCGAGGTATCACTTGGTGGAACTGTTTGCCGACGAGAATTATTTGCCTCCTTATGATGATGATTCTTGAATCTTCAATCAATGCTTGCTTTGCGTCTTTCTGCATACACCGGTGCCTCGAGCGTTCGTAGTTACCAATTGAAATGGGCAAAATATAGGCATGTTAGGGGGGCAGCTGTAACGGGACTTGCAAAGATGTCACAAATGCAGAGGAATACAATCGTACATTCGAATCAACCAAGCAAGATCGAATCTCACTGTCATATGCACCGCCAATGCGGCAAAGATAATGCATGTCTCGGCCCAAGCATAGGCCTAGCCTCTAACTCATAGTGGTATGTAGGCAGCTTGTATAAAAATGAAACGGCATATGAGATTGTACGGCGTTCTTGCATGATTGTCATCTCACTACCTCCTTTTTAATTCTGATTAAAACCAGGGCGGGCTCCGGGAGGGGAGGGGGGACGCATGGGGAGAGTTTCGGTAGAGTTTCGGTAGAGTTCCGATAAAGTCGTGGGCTTGAAAAAGCCTATATAGACACAAGCGTTCATTCTGTTCTTTACTCAACTCGAGCTTAATCGTATTGTCACGCTTAATTCGTAATCAGTCAAAATGTGCAGACTCCCGGTTCGGTACAATTTGGGATGTCCGGTTCGCGCGCAAGACAGGCAGTAAGGGGTTACGGTATGTCGGCAACAAGGATGGACTGATTGCGTTGACTTTTGGCTGCAAAAACAATTTCATACTGGTTCTCGAGATACTGAATCTGGGCGGCTCCTTACCGAGTTTGATCGTCGTATTTTCTACCGCGCATAAGAAATGCACCACGAACCGGGTGAATCACTCACACTTCATCCCACAAGACAGCAGCCAGTTCTCTACAGGATAAGACGTCAGCAAATTTCATTCACTATTTATGGTTCTCTGTTAACCATGAAAAACAATCTGAAAACTTGTACTACAGTACCATTTCTGTTCCCTTTATGGACAAGTCTTCATCTTATTCGCCTGTGATGCAGAGCCGGGCAGAATATATGAGATGCGATATGCAGCAAGGTGGCTGCATTTGTATCGTACAGTGAAGAAAAAAAGTTGTCCACTGCTATGCGCATTAAGTTTTGCTTCCAACTGATCCCCTGACTTGCATGAGCAAAATGTCATAGCTGTTACCGATTCTATCTGTTGGCATAACACTGTTGATGCTAGGGATGGATCGGCTATGCATAATGCGGGTCTGATCATATTCGTCATCTAGATCCCTGTATCAATTGAACCAGACTTTTTATCCGAGAACCCACACAAGGGATATCCAGGACAACCGGTCAGCAGGCAGTGAGCGTATTTTGAAAAGTGCATCAAACAAGGCCTGTAATATGACGTCAGATGTGAGCTCTTCGTCTTGGATCATTGACGTGTACTGTTGAGAGCACAGAATCTTAGTCTTCCTGTCCGTGACTTTTTGAAAGTAACTTTATAAAATTAAAACTTCTGTCACCTCAGCTAAAATTGGTGTCCACCTGGAAATCGTTGTGCCAGGACATTGTTGCTAAAACCACAAACATGGCAGTTTCGGAGGGGTTCCAAGCCATGTTGCCACAAGTAATCACAGATCTCGAAGAGGACCTCACGTCCAGGAAAACGCCCAAGGAGCATATCGATCGAATTCTTCACGTAAGCTTTGGACTGACGTCTTGTGCATATGATATGCTGATGCTCTGTTCTTTCTTAGTGCCTACATACGAATGTTCAGGGCGGGAAGCTCAATCGAGGCCTCATGGTCGTCCATACCGCCCGTTGCCTGGTCCAGAGGCCCCTCAGCGACGAGGAGTTCCAGCAGCTCAGCATCCTGGGCTGGCTGACAGAAATGTTTCAGGCGGTGTACCTGATCTGGGACGATATTATGGATAGCTCTCAGTATCGCAGGGGGCAGCCTTGCTGGTATCGACAAGAAGGAGTCGGCTTGATGGCAATCAACGATGCGGCACTGATTCGATCATCGATATATATCATCTTGCGGAAGAATTTGCGCAACCACCCTGACTACGGCGAGATCCTTGAGCTTTTCAGGGAGGCTGCTTTCCGGACGGAACTCGGGCAGTTGTGCGATATGAATGTGAGCAGCGCTGACAACCTCGCCAGAATGACCCCTGAAGCGTACTACTTCATTGCGGAAAATAAGACTGCCTTTTACAGTTTCTTTCTGCCCGTGGCTCTTGCGTTGCGATATGTGGGACAGGCTACTGGTGAAAACCTGACCATCACCCAAGATATCCTGTTCGAAGTTGGGAAATATTTCCAAATTCAAGATGACTACCTTGACGTCTACGGGGATCCGGCTGTGACCGGGAAAACCGGAACCGACATCCAGGACAACAAATGCTCATGGATGATTATCCAGGCGATGGAGCACGGGGACCCGGAACAGAAGGCTCTCTTGAGCCTTTCGTACGGCAAGGAGGGCTCGGGCGAGGAGCGCCGAATCAAAGACCTATTCCAGGATATAGGCATGGAGGAAATATTCAGGGATTTCGAAGAAGCGAAAATAGAGACCCTGCGAAGAAGGATCAGTGAAACTGCGAGAGTGAGTCCACTGAAGGAGGTTTTGGACTCTGTTCTCTCTCAGATCATGCGGCGAAGAAAATGAGTACTGTCTACCTCTAAAATGCTAGTTATAAGCTTGATGTCGGTTGCCTTAATGTCTATTGAAGTGTTCTCATATCTGATAGTCAACTAGTTATGGGGCACAACCCATGGTACGTGAATCATAGGTCCAGCCCGAAAGATATTATGAAGCCTCCTCATCCGTCTTCTGCAGCTTCTCGTCAGCAAAATTCTGGTTTCCCGACAGCCCCCCTTGCACGACATCATTCCTCGCCAGCAGACTCAGTAGCAACCCAGCCAGACTCAGCCCCATGATGACCCACCACATCGTCGCCAGACTGCAGGCATACACCCGTGGATACTCACTCCCCTTGCACCTGGGCGGGAAACCCCTTGATCAGCTCATACGAAACCTCGGCTAGATTGCTATCCACCCGATAGGCGGAAGGGATGACCTGGGTGGAAATCGCGCGATTGACCTCTTTGGTCCATTAATTCTGGAAGATCACTCCACTGAGACCAACGCCAAAAGCGGTACTGAGACTGCGCGTCTGGACGGCGAAGATGGGCGACGGGAACGTTAACTAGTGTCGGAATCCATAGCTCGGAGTGGATTATCTAAATTGCCGATTGTTTTGTAATTAGTCATCTAGCCCCCATAAATTGCCAGAATAGGGGCTATACAGCAATTAAGACCTCTTTTGCGACTCCATTGGTTGAGCCATATGGCCACTCCACCCTAGGCTCTGACAACTTGTTAACTAGTTAACGTATTTCCCCACCGAGTCGGCCACCTCATTAAAAATCTACGCGTTTCATCGCCCTACTCAATTCAACCATCTATCATGCCTCCAA
>NW_026515987.1:0-36808 GCF_023601865.1 Aspergillus affinis | reverse complement strand
GGATCGCAGACGACAGGATCGCAGACGACAGGATCGCAGACGACAGGATCGCAGACGACAGGATCGCAGACGACAGGGCCACAGACGACCGGTGCAAGCAACACCCGCAGTGACGCTAGGACGACTACCAGTCACTCAGACAGAAGCGAATCCGATCGCAGCACCACGGCCACCAGGTCGAGAACACAGTCCGGCGACAGCACCTTCTCTGCGACGGACTCGACCAGGGTGACGGCCCCCAGCGGCGGAACGACCAGCGGCGCGACCCGATCCGCCACCTCCACCTTCACCTTTACGCATAGCGCCTCCACAGGGACGGACGCGTCGACGGAGACCGGGGGCAGCGAGACGATCAGCGCGACCGGTGGCGAGAGCACTGCAAGTGCTACCGGCACCACCGCCGGAGGTCCGTACTCAGGAACGGATACCACGCAGACTGCAACCGACTCTGCCGGAGCAACACCCACCGAGAATGGGGAGGCGCCTCTCGCCACTGGTGCTGCGATGACCCTGAAGGTGCCGTCGCATTGGAGTGCATTGGCGTCGATTATTGCATTGATTGCTCTCCTAGTCTAGAGGCCAGGATGCTTGGGTTTCATTTCGGATATTAACCGGTATTTCTTTTTTTCATTATTATGGTTATGCATAATGTTGTATTGTTAATCATACGACGTCCCCTCCTTTAATATTTATATCGATGGAGAGGAAACGAGCTACGAGTAATGCGGGATGCGCGGTTTACGTAGGTTATCTACGAGTTTAATTTTATATCATCTCAGTGTGATCGGACTATTGTAATAGAGTGCTAGACAATTAATTATCGTTGCTTTTTTTTCTTCTTTTTTCTTCTTCTTTTCTTTCTCCACCCACCCCTCTTTCTATCTTCCCTGTCGGCGCAATATCTGCCTGAATGAGCAGAGCGCAGAATCCGGCCAGCATCCATGCCATGCGAATTCTACGCCCGTCAGGGTTTCGCCGTGGGTGTAGATCGACGAGCCGAGGGGATACGAGGGATATCTCGGCCTGAACACAAACGGTCTACGATTGGTAGAAAAGCGCTCATTGCGTGCATCAAGCTGCAGATGGGGCATCTTGGCCACGCCGGACTTCCCGTGGCATCGAGGGAAAGGCCGACTATACTGGTTGGGGAAGGATTCGAGCTGCTGCATGTTGGTCTCGATTGGTAATCCCTGCTATGGTTCATTGCACGCTAACTAATCGGATACTCCGCGCCCATGCGGGCAGTCATCTACACGGTATGTATTCTCATCACCCCTATTTTGTGGTGAGTCCCAGCTTGGCCTTCAACGCGTCCGCCGTCACTTTGGCGTCGTAAATGTAGTTGACGCTCCCCTGCTGCACCGTGGCCCGAGCCCATTGCTTGAATTTGGGCGTCCGATCCAGCTGCTCCGGCAGCTTTGCGCTCAGCAGTCCGATCTCCGAGTCCGAGAAGGACAGGTATCGCAGTAGGAACGAGCCCGTCAGCACCTCCGCCAACGTCAACCGGTCGCTGCCGCCAAAGAAGGGACCGCTGCCCGTCCATTCGGCAAATAGCGGCTCCAGGTCCTTCTCCACGGCGGCTACGAGCGCCTCGCTGGCCGCCTCTCGCTCCTCCGTGTTGGCGGCGCGGGTGCTAGCGTTGAAATGGGGCTGTACTTTGTTGAAGAAGGTGTCCACGAAGAAGGCGATGCGGGCACGTTGCAGGGCGCCTTCGACGCTGTTGGAGGGGGCTACGAGGTGCGACGGATGGGCGTCGGCCAAGAACTGCGACACGATCGCAGATTCGACAATGATGGTGCCATTATAGGAGAGAGAAGGAACGAGGCCGCGCTGCCGGAAAGCCTTTGTTTAGCCGGACGTTCGGCAAGTCCAATCTTGGGGATGGGAGTACCTACCGGGTTCACCTCGAGATACCAGGGCTCGCGGGGCTTGGTCAGGTCGATAATGACCTCCTCGAACTCCAGTCCAAGTTCCTTGAGCGCGATGTGCGCCCGGTATGCCCAAGGGCATCGGTGGTTGGTATAGAGAATGATCTTTGGAGCCGCCATTATTGTTTCCGAAGTCTTGAGATGGATGATGCGTGAGGTCGAGTGACTCGAGTTTCAAGTGACGGGAAATGCTGATTTATAAGGACAGATGATGTGCAGCAGTCCAGCGATGACGAGCTCTCTCTCCGCATAGTTAACTGGACCTGCTGAATTATTAATCCATCGTATGCCCCGCACGGACGACGGACGATGAAGTCTGGAGATGGAGACGGGATTCATGCAAAACGCGAGAGACATGGAATGTCGAATGAATTTCACCAGTGGTCCGAATCATGAATCAGTTGTGACCTTGTAATATATCAGATGCTTTCGTCTTTCTTTTCTTTCTGTGTTTTGGTTTCTTCGGGCTCAGTGTTTTCCCATCTTCATACCGGAAGTATATAGTCTCCACAGGCCGGAACTCTCCCGGAATCAAAGCCGCTCTTTAAACAATGACATCAGGTACCAGACGAGACAAGAATAAAGCATATACCGAACTGTTGCCATGTCAACCTTGTCCCACTCGCCCGGGTCTCCTGTCAAAGAGCTACAGAGGCTCCTTGAACCCAAAGGAGCGGTTAACATTTATCTATCGACAACCCCGGAGAGTACAGAACGCAGGCGCTGCATGCCAGCTCATCGTGCAGCGGAGATCGAGGATCGCGGGGTCTCTTAATGATCCCCAATCATTCCCATCATCGCCGTCAGCGCCTCTTTCTCTTACACCATAGTTCCTTGCGGAATTCAGCAGCCTCAGTCATGGAGAAGTACCGATTCCCCACCAGCCCCAAGGCGAACCCGCAGGCTATCATCGAGGGCCCGAATTATCGGTTCACCGTCCTGACTGATCGGTTGATTCGATACGAGTGGGCGGAAGATGGTAGGTTCGAGGACCGCGCCTCGACGTTTGCCGTCTGTCGCGACCTGCCGCTGCCCGAATTCCGGACCGTCGACGATGCGTCGGGGCTAGAGATCATCACCAAACACGTCCAGCTCAGCTACGATAAGCAGCGGTTCAGTCCCGCTGGCCTGGTGGCCCTCCTCTCAGCTCGCACCACCAAGTACGGCACCGCGTGGCGGTTCGGCACTTCGTCGCCTCTCAACCTGGGCGGCACTGCCCGGACGCTGGACCTGTGTGACGGACGATGCGATATGGGCGAGGGCGTGCTGTCCAAGGCCGGATTTGCCGCCGTCGACGACTCCGACTCCATGCTCTTCGACGGCAACGGTTTCGTGGCGGCGCGACCGGTGGGAGACCGAGTCGATGGCTATCTGTTCGCTTACGGACGCGACTATAAAGCGGCCATCGGCGCCTTCCACGCGGTGTCCGGACGCCAGCCGATCATTCCGCGATATGCCCTGGGAAACTGGTGGAGCCGATATTATCCCTATCGGCAGGATGAGTTCCTGCAACTCATGGACCAGTTTCGCGCCCGCGACATTCCCCTGACCGTGGCGGTGCTGGACATGGAGTGGCACCTGGTCTCCGACAAGCGAGTGCCACATGCAGGCTGGACGGGGTACACCTGGAATAGCGATCTCTTCCCCAATCCAACGGGGTTCGGTCAAGAGGTTCGCCGCAGAGACCTGAAGATGACGCTGTGTGACCATCCGCACAGTGGCATTCACCATCACGAGGACTCCTACGAGGAGATGGCGCGCTTCCTCGGCCACGACACCACCGACAAGAACCCCATCCTCTTCGACCCAACCAACCCAAAGTTTATGGATGCTTACCTCAACATTCTGCATCGCAACCTGGAGTCGGAATGCGACTTCTGGTGGATCGACTGGCAGCAAGGCCCCTTCTCCAAGGTCCCCGGCATCGACCCGCTGTGGATGCTGAACCACTTCCACTATCTGGACCACGGACGCGACGGAAAGAGGCCGCTCATTCTCTCTCGCTACGCCGGACCCGGTAGTCATCGATATCCCATTGGCTTTTCCGGAGACACGTTCGTGACCTGGGCGTCCCTCGAATTCCAACCTGAATTCACGGCGACGGCGTCGAATATCGGGTACGGATGGTGGAGTCACGATATCGGCGGTCATATTCATGGCGGTCGCGATGACGAACTTGTCACGCGATGGCTGCAACTCGGGGTTTTCTCCCCGATTCTGCGCCTGCATTCCACCTCGTCCCGTTGGATGTCTAAGGAGCCGTGGTTGTATCGCCCGGAATGCGCGTCAACTATGTCCGACTTCCTACGCCTAAGACACCGACTGGTGCCTTTCTTGTACACGCAAAATGTGCTGGGATCGGCGGCAAACGAGCCTCTGGTGCAGCCCATCTACTGGGAGTATCCCTACCGCGAAGAGGCGTACTCCGTTCCCAACGAGTACTTCTTCGCCTCCTCGCTCGTGGTAGTCCCTGTCGTCCAGCCCCGAGATACGCGAACGAACCTCGCCTCGGCCCAGTCGTGGCTGCCGCCTCATCGTCGCCTCGTCGACATCTTCACCGGGACCGTGTATGACGGAGATCGGAGCCTCATCTTATATAGGCGCCTCGACGAGTATCCCGTTTTGGTACCGGAAGGGTCAATCATCCCTCTTGACGGGGAGGCCTCCCCCCGGAATGGGTGCTTACGCCCGGAGAAGTTTGAAGTGATTGTTGCCGTTGGCCGAGATGGACAAGCAACAGTCTTGGAAGATAATCAAGCCGGGGAACCAGAACAAATGGTTGCGGAAATCAATTTCGCGCAAGCCTCTGGAAAGCTCAAGGCCCGCGTCTCCGGTCGATCCTGGGCCTTCCGTTTTCTTGCAATCGCCTCGATTCCAAACGACGTTCAAGTCTTGGTAGACGGGGCTGACCGGACTGCGGACGCTGGGATAACCGTCGCACAGCATCCAGAGACACCGGGGCTGCTGGTGCAGTGCCCGTCCATTTCGCAAGACACCCACGAGATCCTCATTTTCCTCGGTCGCGACCCCCAGTTAAGCGTAATTGACCACACGCTCCGACTGGAAGGCTTGATCCGAGATTATCAGATTGAATTTGCCATGAAAGATCGGCTGTGGGACGTCGTGGCCGGCTCTGCTCATCACCCGCTTAATGTGACGATGGGGAAAATGATGGCTTTGGGCTATGACGAGGCCATCGTTGGGCCCGTCGCAGAGTTGTTACTGGCCGATAGTCGCTCGTAGCATTGAGACCCCCTGGACTTCGGTGGAGCTTCCTGGGGATTCACAACTGGCCTGTATGACAGGAATGTCCTTTCAATACAACGAAGAAATCAGCTCAGATTGCCCTGGGCTAAGCGGGGACTGAGGCTCGTGGCTATTCTTAGTAGTGATATCAATTTGAATTAAGGTCCTGGCAGTCAGGATCCGATCAGAACCCTGTGTAATCTCGGAGTGAAGCTTTTCAGCAGAATTAAGGATAGCCAGGTCCGTCGGGAGTGCCTGAGGCCTGACCGCTGGTGCCCTAATTAAGGGGGGCATCGATGAACCCAAAATCTAAACCGAACACTGAATGGTCAAACCTTTCTTCCTCGTTCTATGATTTTTGGTCCCATCCCGGTCGATCCTCGGTGCACTTGCTTGAATTCATCCAAGTCTCGGCTGGCTCTTACTGAACAGTTCTGTTCCGCTCAACCGCAAATGAATTGTATTCGGACGGAGCCATATCCGTGGCTGGTCTTCTAGGTATGCGACTAATAGATAAATTAGGGCCGTAGCTACTATCATCATGGCAGCTGTCGACCATCTCACCACATTATATGATAAATCCCTAGCCTGAGCTGTCAATTGGTCGAGGAAGTTAACCAAAAAAGTGATAGCTCAGTCATCCAGAGATATCTGGCAGCAGAACATCATCACGTCCATTAGCTGCTCTGTAATAGCGACAGACCTTTAGATTTGACAACGCCTCCAAACACACCGGTCCATGGCATGCGCATCCACGGGATCTGAAAAACCATCAGGCTGATTCAATGCCATATCCTGGAACACCAATACCTTTTGCATGTATTCTTCCCAGTGCTATGGATAAAGTTCTTTGTTCATGCTTGTTGGGGACCCCTTGCGAATACCTGCCGCGTTATGAAACAATCCCAGTCCTGTATCGATTAAACTCTCTGTCCACAATGGCTCCAGCGTTAGAGTGAAAGATGGAGGTTTGAAGGGATAACGAATCGAAGTAACTGTCAATTACAATATAGTTAGTGCTAGAGAAAGGAAGGCTAAGTTTAATGGGTGACTCACGTGAAATTTGAGGCCTCGTTCTCGGACAAGGATGGCTCGTTGAAGATAGCCAATCGTTCACCAAACCCCAGATGATCCGAGATGGGCTCTACCTGGGGCATGAAAACCGTTTCGTCTATTCTGAACGCCTCGTCGAATCTATTCAGCTGTACCTGTGTGTCATGTTTCGTTTGTAACTCGACATCCTCCGTCTCTTCTGCTATTCCTTCTGGTCGCCCGCTCAACTCATCTAATTTCCAGATTGTTCCGAACCAGGGTATATTTGACTAATGGATCCGTCGTGGTCTACCTGTACGCGAAGGCACACTGAACAAGCATCCTTTTCCTGTTTTATGACACCGGCGACAAGTGCTTGCATTGTACGAAAGTTGCACACAGCGCAGCTTTTCGCTATGACAACGATAAAACGCCTATCCACGCCTGTCGTCTTCGTGGTTTTTGATGAGCAAGCATGTTAGGTTTATATGGTGTAATTTTCTTCCAGCCAAAATACCGGAGCATTACAACAAAGTAGTCTTCACAGAGCAGCTTATAGATTAGTGGGTTCCTGTCTTCATTACTTTTTTCGCAATTACTTTCCCTCCGAGCTTTCCAGCACATTCCACTCTGTCCCTACTCTTTGCTAGGGTTCCCCAGACTTACCCGTGCTAATCCACTCATTTCGTGTGGGCTTGCAGAGTATGCACTACTAGAATAGCCCTTCGCTAAAGAGGATGATCCTTTCTAGTGCAGTGAAAAATTCGACATATACCAACCAGATCATATGTGATCCATTGGGGCTGTTGGTGCAATCCCACATGGTCCCATCATTCGGCACATTCGAGAGCTTGACAAGGCTTACTTTTACCACCAGATCCTCTCAGATCCTGAGGGAAGGGACTTTTTGTCTCCAATATATCATCCGATCGTTGGGTTTAACTTATTAGCCGACTCCAATGTGAGCTTACCAACAATCCTCCATTGCGTGAAATAATAAGGAATAGTCCTATCATAAAGTCACAGGAAAAAGCTTCCTAGAGCTGAATCCCACGATGGGGCCACCAATCGGGGGCATTGCGTAGGAACCAGGCATCAAAATTTCATCAAACGTGTCTGTTGCTCAAGAGAAGTGACATCGGAAAGATAAGAAACATCGGAAAAGACACACGTAAGATCATGTCAACCTAGGGCTGTACATGCATCGAATAAAAGCCACATAAATGAGAGGTCTATTGGTATTTTCCGCCCCCAACACAACGAAATATCAAAGAAGTCGGATGAGTTGCTGCTATAGGGCGTAACATAGACAACAGAAATATCGGGTCGTATCGTGGGACCTCTGGCTCCGGTCGATCTGCTTACTTCTGCTCGACTAGCTGCAATGCAACGCCAGCCCCTGTTCCCGCACGGATACTGCGGGGGGGGGGAACCAGAACTCCTCGACTGTCTTTCGATCTGACGGGGAGGCTTTACCGAGTCGGTTACCATGGATTATGTTGTCTATCTGACTGTAGCAATGGCGCCGACACAAAGGCATATGTTGATTGGATTAACCGCCCATTTCGCCGTATGATGTGGTCCCATCTCGCGAAGGCTGACTTTGCCCGCGAGGTGACCTATCATGGAGCATGAGACTGCATGCCCAGAGGCACCATGCTCAAAAGTCCTCTGACAGCGAACCAAGCCGTACAGTCGAGAGGGGTGATCTTTGAAGCGATGGAGTCACCTCCCTAGGTCGAAGACCTTCTAGATTGACTCCATCGGCTGTCATGGCCAACCAGGCGATGCGCTGATAGTGACAAGGATATCTTTCACTTTGCACTGGTCTTGATTTAGACGAAGATGGGGCGCCCGATTTTCGGTCTGCCCGATGGCAAGGCTGACAAGAGGAGTGACCCGTGTCCTGGAAATCGAACCTGGGTTTCCATTGAGTAAAAACGGATTATTCCGTTGATCCTGTATTTCGCATAGCACTACGCCAACCGCTCCTCGTGGACAGCTCAGTCTAACGGACGGAACGGTTAGATCTGACTGGCGTTTCCGGTCGACTCAAATTACGCGATTGTAGGGACCGGGATACTGGCAGTAACAAAGTACTGGCAGCAGGGGCGACTAAATGAAAGCTATTTTGGGGGCAGGGAACAAAGTGGTCGGCGAGTTTTCCATTTGCGGCAGTGTATGCTTACTTCACATGTTATCTCTTGGTCGTAGGAGGTCATAAAGTCCCGGGCATGCTTCTTGCTTGACCTTGCACCCTGTCTGTCTTACTCCAGAAGATAATCAAAATGAATCCTAGTCAGCCAGAACCTATTGCGATTGTTGGAAGCGGGTGTCGTTTCCCCGGGGGGTCTTTATCGCCCTCAAAATTGTGGCAATTGCTCCGAGAGCCTCGAGATCTGAGGAAAGAAATCCCCGACGACCGATTCAGCGTCAAGAGTTACTATCACCCGGATAAATTTCATCATGGCATGACCAATACTACCCAATCATATTTGCTGGACGACATCCGAAAGTTCGACCCTCAGTTTTTCAACATCCAGCCTGCCGAAGCGGACGCAATCGATCCGCAGCAGCGACTGCTGTTGGAGACCGTGTATGAGAGTATGGAATCGGCCGGTATGACGTTGGAAGGGCTTCAGGGCACTCAGACAGCCGTCTTTGTAGGCATGATGGACTGTGAATACTCCGACGTTCTTACGGGTGACCTGGAGTGTATACCGACCTACACCGCCACTGGAACCGCTAGGAGCATTAATTCCAATCGAATTTCGTATTTTTTCGACTGGCACGGACCTTCCATGACAATCGACACGGCCTGTTCATCCAGTATGATGGCGATTCAGTTAGCGGCACAAGCACTTCGCAGCGGCGATGCGCCGGTTGCTGTCGCAGCCGGTTCCAGCTTGATCATTACTCCAAGTAAGTCTTTCGCGGGAAGGGAGAGTCCAAAGCTAATCTCAAGGTAGATAACTACCTAATATTAAGCAATCTCAGCATGAATTCTGCGGACAGCCAATCCAAAATGTGGGACGCCGATGCCGACGGTTATGCCCGTGGTGAGGGTGTCGGAGTGGTTATTCTCAAAATTCTCAGCCAGGCGCTGAAAGACGGAGATCACATTGAGTGTGTTATTCGAGAGATATGTATCAACCAGGACGGTCGTACGCAGGGTATCACGATTCCAAACGAGCTGGCTCAGGCTGCCTTAATTCGTCAGACCTACCAACGTGCAGGGCTAGATCCCACGAACCCAGCCGATCGCCCCCAATACTTCGAAGCCCATGGCACTGGGACCCCTGCAGGCGACCCCAGAGAAGCTGAGGCAATATCACGGTCGTTCTTCCCCGACGGCTGCGGTGCCTCGCCAGAGGAAACGATGTATGTCGGCTCGATCAAAACGGTCATCGGCCATACCGAGGGTGCTGCTGGAATTGCTGGTATCCTCAAGGCTTCACTGGCGCTGCAAAATGGCTATATTCCACCAAACCGTCTATTCAACCGTCTCAGTCCTAAAGTCGCCCCGTTTACTCAGCATTTGCGAGTCCCTACTTCTCTTATTCCATGGCCCCAAGTTACCAATGGAGGAGTAAGAAGGGCCAGTGTAAACAGTTTCGGTAAGTCACTTCTTCACCTGGGCAGCCATACGAAATGCCGATGCTAATATCTACATAGGGTTTGGAGGATCGAACGGCCATGCCATC
Organism: Aspergillus affinis; assembly: GCF_023601865.1. Classification (NCBI taxonomy): domain Eukaryota; kingdom Fungi; phylum Ascomycota; class Eurotiomycetes; order Eurotiales; family Aspergillaceae; genus Aspergillus; species Aspergillus affinis. Next base: position 26,898 of record NW_026515987.1, on the reverse strand, counting down.
TTAGAGAGCTTTGAACCACAATCGACCTTCATTTCCCCTCCTGTAACAAACCAGGTGTTAGTGACTCCATTTGTCTTCTCTGCTGCATCGGAGCGCACCCTCGCCGCAGTTCTCAGGAATTACGCGCAACATTTGAAGACATTAGATCATGTCAACTTGCGCTCGCTTGCTTATACCCTCCATTCCCGTCGATCCGCATTGCCATTCCGTACTGCAATATGGGCCACCAGTCTCCAGGATCTACTCTCGAAGATTGACGGACAGTTGAATGATTTCGCCACCAAAAAGACCCCCTCGCTAGGGGTGCGTGGACTGAGCAAGCCAAATCGGAAAATACTCGGCGTATTTACGGGACAGGGGGCGCAATGGGCAGGGATGGGCAAGCAGCTTCTGGAGCGCGTTCCATGTGCCCGCCAGATCATCGCCGAGCTAGACGCATCTCTTGCAAGTCTTCCCGTGAAGCATCGGCCGTCGTGGACGCTGCTTGAACTGCTCTTAAACGAATCAGGGACATCCGCGATAGGGGAAGCGGCCATCTCACAGCCCATCTGCACCGCTGTTCAGGTCCTACTGGTCCGCCTCCTGCGCCTGGCAGGAGTGCAGTTCGAGGCCGTCGTAGGCCACTCTTCCGGGGAGATCGCGGCGGCGTATGCTGCAGGTTTTTTGTCAGCCTCAGATTCCGTTCGAATTGCATACTATCGAGGCTTTGGGGCTGGGGTTGCCGGTGGGCAGAACCAAGAAAAAGGTGCTATGCTCGCAGTTGGTGCCTCCTTCGAAGAGGTCACAGACCTGTGTCAGCTAGATGGCATGAGAGGTCGCATTGCGGTGGCGGCATGTAACTCACCGTGGAGTGTGACATTGTCGGGAGACATCGACGCCATCGAAAGCGCAAAGTCAGTCCTTGACAGTGATGGAAAGTTTACCCGCATGCTCCGAGTCGATACTGCCTATCATTCTCATCATATGATTCCGTGTGCCAGGCCGTATATGGAGTTTCTTCAGAGATGTGGGATCAAGGCTACCATCCCTGGCCCGACGGCGCCATCGTGGTACTCGAGCGTAAATCCAAGCAATGAGCCTATACACTTCACAGACAGCTTGGCCGCAGAGTACTGGAGTGACAACATGGTCCAGCCTGTTCTCTTCGCACAAGCAGTCGAAACAGTGCTTACATCATCCGGTCCTTTTGATCTAGCACTAGAGATCGGCCCCCATCCTGCCCTCCAAGGGCCGTTTAATCAAACCATGGCAGAGGTGTCCAGGGGCAAGATCCCTTACTCAGGGTCTTTGAAGCGCGGCAGTGATGATATTGAAGCTTTTGCGAATTCCTTGGGCTTCATCTGGACATGTCTTGGACCCGCCGCCATAGACCTCAACGCCTATGAGCAGAGCCTGTTCCCCCATGACGAGCACGCCCTCTATATTAAAGACTTGCCTAGCTATCCCTGGAACCACGAGCGGTCGTATTGGTTTGAGTCAAGGATCATGCGAGCTCAGCGCGAACGGAAAAGACCGGTGCACCCACTTCTCGGAATTCAAGGGACCGATAACACTGAGAGCGAGATGAAATGGCGAAATTTTCTTAAGGTAAATGAGCTTCCTTGGCTCAAGAATCACCAGATCCAAGGACAAGCTGTTTTTCCAGCTGCAGGCTACGCCTGTATGGCATGGGAGGCAACCATGGAACTATCGATAGACCGTGCGATTAGGCTGTTTGAAATTCATGATTTGGTTATTGGCCGGTCTATCCTCTTCGACCAAAGCCTTGTTGGGGAAGAAGTGATCTTCGCACTCTCCAACATCGAGAGGGACAATCAGGATGCAGGTCTTCTTCGGGCGGACTTCTCATGTCATTCGTGCTTGAGCCATGAGAGTACCCAGTTGGTTGAAAATGCTCGCGGGAGTATCACTGTCTCATATGGTAAACCGATGGCAGACACTCTTCCTGCGGAAGCCCCCGAGGTTCCGAATCTAGTCGACGTCGATAGTGAATATCTTTATGAATCACTCACAGATCTGGGCTACGGATATACCGGTCCGTTCAAGATGATCGAGTCGTTGAGGAGGAAGAGAAACCATGCCAGGGGTCTTCTGCAGAGAGAGCCGACGAATCTCCTTATCCACCCAGCTTTTGTTGATGGTGGTTTGCAGGCGCTGCTTGCAGCCATGAGCTATCCGGGCGACGGTGCCTTCTGGTCTCTTCATATTCCAGTCGGTGTGCGCAATATCCGACTCAATCCATACTTTTGCTATCTTTCTCATGATGAAATGCCTGCATTTGAGTTCGATGCAATTCTGTCGGACTCCGAGTCTTTCGGTAATAATGGCAATACTCAGATCTATCCCCGGGGGAGCTCAAGCGCCCTACTGCAGATAGAGGGTGTCAACGTGGTTCCATTTGCACCTGCAACCGCTAATGACGATCGCAACATCTTTTCGGAAGTTGTATTTGATCGGCTGACTCTAGATGGTGAATGGATATCTGGGGGACACGTTGCCTCATCTGAAGTGTATAGCCTTGCGTACCTGTTGGAGCGAGTCGCGCACTATTATCTACGCCAGCTCCATGAGAGCGTCACTCCGCAAGAGAGAGATCAAGCTGAGTTTCCTCACCAACGCATGTTAGCATTTGCAGAGCATATTGTGACATCTGTTGCGTCCGGTCAACATCCTTGGGCAAAGCAAGAGTGGACTCAAGATACCAAATCTGATATATTGAAGGCCAGTGAAGGGTGAGAAGCTCCGAGGGTATGTAACATTTTTAATGTCGCTAACGCTGTCAAGGTACGCACACCTAATTGATATTCGCATAATGAGCTCTATCGGGGAGAACATGCTTTCGGTGGTGCGAGGGGAATCGACATTCCTTCAGCACCTGGTTCATGATAATATGCTGGAAGAGTTCTACCGGCATTCCTTAGGCTTTCCAGTGGTGAATAAGTGGCTCGCTCGCATGGTTAAGCAGCTCGTCCACCAGTACCCAGCGATGAAGATCCTGGAGATCGGTAAGATGGGCATTATCCCTTCTAGATTGAATTGAGTAGCTGACTGAGGAAAAAAAAAAAAGGTCCTGGCACCGGTGGAGCGACTAAGTTGATTGTTGAGACCACCGGGCGCAAGTTCTTTTCCTACACGTATGCTAGCGTCTCCCCCGCGTACTTCGATCCCGCGAAGCAGGACTTCAGCCAGTTTGCCAGCAATATGGAATACAAAACCCTAGACCTGGAGAAGGACATGTCTGAGCAGGGCTATTCCGAGGGCGAGCTTGACCTGATCATTGCGTCCAACGTGCTCCACGGCACCAAGAATCTCGAACAAACTCTGCGTCGGGTTAGGGGGCTCCTTCGCCCAGGAGGGCACCTGTTGATGCTCGAGATCACCAACACGGGCCCAATGCGATATGGCCTTCTGATGGGTGGTCTTCCCGGATGGTGGGCCGGCCATAATGACGGCCGCCAAATGGCACCTATAGTTGATCCGGTTCAGTGGCATTCATTGCTGCAAAAATCAGGGTTTTCGGGGATTGAGGCTATTACTCCAGCGTCGGATGTTCTCCCCTATCCGATGTCGATCATGGCGGCGCAAGCAGATGACTATCGAATCCAGTTTCTCCGCGATCCATCTTTTGAGCCAAATCCTCAAGTCAACCAAGGTGAATTGCTAATTCTAGGAGCGCAAAGCCTGTTCACCACTAAGTTGGCACAAAGGATCTCCAGAATCCTAGCCAACAGATTCGCTGAGATCACGATCTTGAGAAAGATGGAGCATCTGGACAGGCCAAGATTTCGTATCCCACGGAATGTCATCAACCTGTGTGACCTAGATGAGCCGACATTCTTGCGCATGAGCCAGGAGAAATTGGGCTCATTGAAGCTCCTGGTGAGTAGTGCGAAGAATATCCTGTGGGTTACTCATGGTAGCCAGGGGAAGGAGCCATATAACAACATGAGCATTGGATTCGCGCGATCTCTGAGATATGAAATTCCCGACATGCGACTCCAGGTGCTAGATACCGACGATGTCAATCATCTAGACGCACAGTATGTCTCTGACTTGGTACTTAAAATAAGCGCTATAGACAGTTGGGCGCAGCTCGGGGAGATGGATGATGTCCTTTGCGTAACTGAGCCCGAGATTTATCTGAAAGAAGGCTCAGCATACATTCCTCGCGTCATCCAGGATCGAGTGCGCAACGATCGATACAATTCCAAGCAGCGATCACTGGAAAAGCAGGTGGATCCAACTCTACAGTCAGTTTTTCTAGATGTGAGAGGGGATTCCTACGTGTTGCGTGAGATGTCTTCGCACTCGACTTCCACAGCAATATCAGACGATTTTGTGAGAGTCAGGGTGGCCACATCAACTTCACACGCTATCAGGGCAGCATCATCTGAAGCAGCCTTCATCGCGTACGGTACAGTTGAAGCAACCTCGCAGTCTGTCGTTGTATTCAGTGATAAGAATGCATCAGTTATTGAAGTTCCCAAGAAAAATGTCGTTCGCTGTGAATGGGACGTTGCCAAGCAGCCTGCATTCTTACAGGCGACCATTTTTGAACTCATGGGCGACAACATACTCTCTCTATGTCCGCCTAAAGGAGATGTTCTTCTCTACCAGCCGCCAGAATCTATTTTGATCATCTTACAGTGTCGAGCAGCCGAAACAGGTCGCCGCGTGTTCGAACTTACACACGGCCCAAGGAAGTCTACATCGACCGTCTCCATCCATTTGCGTGCTTTGGAAAGCCACATTCGAGGCGTTCTTCCAAAGAACATTTCGGTCTTTGTCAACTTTTCGGTCGACGCACCCCACATTGACTTTTCACGACGCGTAATGTCCGGCTTGGCTGTTGGATGCAGAATAATAGGGTTCAACGCGTTATATCAACAAGCAGCAACTTCGATGCCTGATTATGCTATGCAGAAGTTTCACTTGGCCTTGGAAGGGGCCGCTGAGCACGCCGCCGACAAACTCCAGCGCATGCAATTTCCTTCATTCGACGCAGTCACTGTCCATGAAGTTATGAAAAGTAGGCCAGCAAGCAACAAACACTACGTCATTGACTGGACATGTAATTCGCATGTTAGCGCTCAAATCGAATCTGCAAGCACACAAGTAAAACTCAACCCAGCAAGGTCCTACCTTCTTATAGGTCTCACAGCAGACTTGGGCCAAGCTGTATGTGAGTGGATGATCAACCATGGAGCTCGAAACGTTATTTTGCTCAGTCGCAACCCACGTGTGGACCAGAAATGGCTCGAGTTGCAGGCAGACAAGGGTGCAACGGTCGCTGTGTATTCTGCGTAAGGATCCACATCACAACGGATTGAGAAACTGCTAACCATGGCTGGCAGAGACGTGAGTGATCGACAAAGCATCCGCAAAGCCCACCGCAAAATGACCGAGTCCCTTCCTGCAATCGCGGGAGTCGTCAACGCAGCAATGGTCCTCCAAGACTCGATCTTTTCCAACACGAATCTTGACATGCTCCGGGCGGTGATGGCCCCGAAGGTCGATGGCAGTCGCTACGTTGATGAACTCTTTTCCGATCCCAGTCTGGATTTCTTTATCCTCTTTTCCTCGGTTGCTTGGGCCCTTGGGAACGGTGGCCAGACCAGTTATGCGGCCGCCAATGGGTACCTTGTCAGCCTGGCGGCACAGCGAAGAAATCGGGGCTTGCCGGCATCAGTGATTGATCTTGGCCCGGTCCTGGGTCTGGGATATATTACGCGGTCCAGTCAAATGACTGCTCAAATGGCTGCCGCCCTGATCAATGCTACAGGGACCTACCCAATTTCCGAGTACGACCTTCTCGAGCACTTTGCAGAGGCTGTCCTGGCCAGTCCAGTGGGATCAACTGCAGCCCACGAAATTATCTCCGGGATTCGCGAGGTTGAGCCTTTGAACGATGGGGTAGCTTGGATCAGCAACCCACAGCTTTCGCATTTCGTGGTCGACAAGACCAACGTCAAGGCGAACAAAGCAGACAAACGGGTGATGCCGATCAAAGACCAGTTGCGAGAGGCGCGCACTCTTCCAGTGCTCCGACAAATCATTCAAGGTAAGTAAAACCCTCATTCATCATGTGCCCATGCATGTTGCTTATGATTCATGAAGATGGGTTTACGGCCCGCCTTCTCATCCTGCTGCAGCTTTCTGCCGATAACATGAACGAGGAGGTGCCTCTAGTAGAGCTTGGAGTGGACTCTCTGGTGGCAGTCGAAGTGCGCTCATGGTTTCTGAAAAACGTGAATATAGATCTTCCTGTGTTGAAGATTTTGGGTGGATCGAGCCTCCTGGATATTGTTGAAATTGCACTCCAGCAGGCAGCCTCAAAGCTGCTTCCAGAAACCGGCAATATTGAAGGCAACCCCGAAGATGGCACAGCATCCGGCAAGCTGAATCTGCCGCCTCAAGCGAAAGCTATCACAGACCGTTCGACAGAAGGCTCGTCTTCCTCCCCAGTTACCGATCAGGCGGAGCAGTTCTCGTCGGATAAAGAAGACACCAGAATGACCCCACCGTCAACCCCCCATTCCGAGCAGTCGGATATCCATTTTGAGCCTGTTATTGAGAGAACGGAGAGAATGTCTTTCACGCAGAGAAGATTTTGGTTCATGCGCCACCATCTAACTGACCGAACCACGCACAATGTTACATTCGCTCATCATCTGGAGGGAATCTTTAATGCTGCGGAATTTGCCGAGGCCTTGACTGCTTTAGGAGACAAGCACGAAGGCCTTCGTACATGTTTCTTTGATGGCGGGTCAGAAGACTGTGAACCGATGCAAGCAGTTATGACTCGATCTCGTTTGCACCTTGAGCACCGCCATATTGAAACAGCCGATGCCATCGACGAGGAGTTCAAGAAACTTGTGAGCCACGTCTACGATTTGGAGAAGGGTGACATCATGAAGTTCATCCTGCTAACCCATAACCCCATGTCACATTTTCTGGTAATCGGATACCATCATATTGCCATGGATGGTATTGGGTTTGCGTGTTTCATGCAAGAATTGATGCATATCCGCACGACAGCTTCCTCTCCAGTGCCGTATCAGTATATTGACTATTCCATCAAACAACGAGAGGCTTATGAGCATGGGGAAATGTCGCGTGAGATCGAATTCTGGAGGAAAGAGATTTCCAACCCGCCGCCGCCGTTGCCACTTCTCCCCTTCGCGAGTACGAAGCATCGACGCGCCCTCAGGGAGTATTCCCATTTCACGAGCAGCTTCCGGTTATCATCCATCGTCGCGGCCAGGATCAAACGCCAGTGCCGCACGTATCAAGCTACCAGCTTTCATTTCTACCTGGCCGTCTTGGAAACAATGCTGTTCAAGATGCTAGACTTGGACGAGCTATGCATCGGCATTTCGGATTCGAATCGTACCGATGGAGATATGCTGCGCACGATGGGTGCATTTATGAACCCCTTGCCCTTGCTGTTTAGGCGCCAAACGAGTCAGTCCTTCGGGGACGTAGTCAGAACTACACGTCAAAAGGTGTATTCCGCCATGGAGCACGCCAGGCTTCCTTACGATGTACTCCTCGATGAACTGAAAACTCCGCGCTCTGCCGACTACTCTCCCCTTTTTCAGGTATTTCTTGAATTCCGGCACGGCGTGCAGGAGCAGCTGGAGTTGGGGAGCTGCCTGGCGCAGCGGACACACTGGGATTACGGAAATACTTCGAATGATATCATGCTAGACATTACCGAGAACACCAGTGGCGAGGCGGTGGTTTCAATTAGCACTCAGAGAAGCCTGTACTCGCAGGAAGACACAGACTTGCTTGGCCGAGTCTTCCAAAACCTCTTGGATACTTTTACGAACAATCCAGCTCAGCGAGCAGGGCATCCTCCTCTGTTTGCCGAGGTGGACATTGATAAAGCCATCAAGGCTGGTCTTGGTAGGAAACCGCTCCCCTAACCCAGCATTTCACCATCGTACTTACTTGAGAATCTAGGTCCACAAGTGCAACCCACCTGGCCTACCAATCTTGCGGATTGTATTTATGTCAGTCTGGCTGCAAACCCCGACAAGATAGCTTTGAAGGGCGATTGCGGTTTAGAAATCACATATCGTGAACTTTCCGATCGTGCCAATCGCATTGCATCCGCAGTGAAGAACGCAAGCATCCAGCAGGGGTCAAGGATTGCTATTCTTTTGGAACCCGGCCCAGACCAAGTGGCCTCGATGATAGCGATGTTTCGACTGGGGTCGATATACGTACCTCTAGACATCCGGCAACCAGCACCCAGAATAAAGGTCCTTCTCGAAGACTGCAAACCAGGCGCTGTTATATATCACGCCGCCACACTCGAGCTGGCAGGCTCATTGTCGCCCTCTGACACAACAAAACTGCTTGATCTCACGGTAGTGGATACGGAACCGACACCCTCATACTCTGCTCCCATCGGCGGAGACTCTCCGGCCATGGTCCTTTATACCAGCGGCTCGACGGGAACGCCGAAAGGGATTGTTATATCCCACGGTAACATCTGTGACCATCTTGAAAGCATGAGCCAGACCTTGGGCTTCGGCGCAGAGGTGATGTTGCATCAGAGCGCTCCTACTTTTGATCTCGCCGTCAGTCAAGTTCTGATGACACTCTGCCATGGTGGCACGTTGGTCATCGTACCCCAATCAAAGCGTGGCGACGTCCACGAGATAACGAAAATCATGGCCGAGCAGCATGTGACTTCCACGGTTGCCACGCCATCGGAATATTCTGCATGGCTTCGGTACGGCCGTGCGAATCTTCAATCCTGTACGACCTGGACCGTGGCTCTCAGCGGGGGTGAACAATTGACGTCAAGATTAATTCAAGAGTTTGACGCCATGCATACCTGCTCCCCTCGGGTTGTCAATATTTATGGACCTGCGGAGATCACCATTTCAAGCAACTGTCTGACAGTTCCTCGAACTGAAACCAATGCCTCGGTTCCAGTCGGGCCCACCCTGCCCAATTACTCCGTCTATATTGTGGATTCGAACATGAAGCCTCTGCCCATGGAAATGTCCGGAGAAATCTGCATTGGCGGGTGCGGAGTCACGCTCGGCTATCTGAATAATGACAGTCTTACCCAGAAGAAATACGTCACTAATCCATTCGCCCCCGAGACCCACCGGGCTAGAGGATGGACCCGAATGGTGCGAACTGGTGATTGCGGGCGGCTTTCCCATGACGGTTCGCTGGTCTTTGAGGGCCGGATGGGTGCCGACTCGTTCAATAAACTAAACGGAATTCGAGTAGAATTGGAAGACGTTGAGAGTGTGATTCTTCGGCAAGCGGACGGAGGTATAGACCAGGTCATCGTGTCCGTGCGTGGCGATCCTCAGTTCCTGGTTGCTCATGTCGTGCTGTCTCCCAGCCTCGCCGATATCGACCAGGAAGAATTCCTCGAGGACTTGCGCTCCAACCTCCCATTGCCGCTGTACATGTGCCCGGCCAGAATCGTTCCCGTGACCGAGTTCCCCCTCAGCGCGCACTCGAAGGCGGACCGTCTCGCCATCGCCAGGCTACCTCTGCCAGCAACTGCTCTCCGAAGGCCTAGTGTGGGATTTGAACTGACCGACCTTCAAAAGGAGCTAAAGGAACTGTGGGATGAAATTCTTCCCCAAGAACTCGTCGGCATCTCCGCTGCGCACTCAGATCTCAATTTCTTTCAGGCCGGAGGAAACTCCTTTCTCTTGCTGAAAATACAAGCCTTGGTCAGAAAGCGCTTTTCAGTCACACTGACCGTGGCTGACCTTTACGAGGCCAGTACTCTTGGGCGTATGGCCGCCAGAATCAAGCCCGGTGAGAAAAGGCGGGAGATTGGCCGAGAAGATAGTTGAAGTTATGTTCGGTAAGCCGGCGCTCGGTGTTGACGGGGTCTTGGTTTCCCGTGACCAAAATCATCCTCTGTCGGATATCCACGATCAGAGTCGAATCCGACTCACGACGGACGATATTGGGGGCATTTGGGACGCGAAGCCCAGGATTTCCTCGGACACAACACTGACAGCGCCTGGATGGATCGGCGCCGTTAAAGCCGCCGGTTTGCCGGTCGGGATCGAGCCCGATTGGTGAACCGGGGGTAGTTCAGTCCAATCTGGCTGCGAGGTACAAGGGGTCTCGGTGAGAAGAGTTGATGGCAAGAGTTGATGGGAAAAATCGAGAAGAGTCGAGAAGAGTCAAGGATCCCAAAACGATCCCGTGACGCGCCACGCGTCGGGATCGCTGCCTGAGGTATATATTCCCCGGTCGGCACGGGCGGATTCTTGGCTTCCCTCGATTTGTATTTAACCATTTCCAAGTGACAAATCCAATGCTTTCTATGATATCCATAGGTAAAAGAGAGAATCCTTGTTTGATCTCTAGCAATGGGATTATGTAGCGGTGTTATGGTCGAGCGAGCATCTTGAGTGCTCCTCAGAAAGTACCTATATATCTTGGGCAGTGACTAGTTAGCACAAGTCCAGACATCGAGGAGAAGCCACGACCTGATACTGAATATTAGGAAGCTCTTACCCCTTCACTTCTCATGGTTCGTATTTAAAACCGAGAAGATGGTCATTGGATTTTCACCTAGTCTAGTGCCACCTACATGTAGCATGTTGAAAAGCATGTTGGAATGTAGTCATACTCCCACAGCAACATCCTACATGTTTGACATGTTTGCATGGAATTTGCTGTGTTTGTCCCATTTGCTCTATTTGCTTTCAATATCATATTCGGCTTAGTGCAATTCGGTCCAGGATGGGGCAGTTGCTGCCTAAACCCTCAAGCAGTGCAAGGCTTTCCTGCCAGGATGACGGCAGGGATAGTCTCCAGGGATCTACCTGGGAACGAGACTTGCATGGTTCTGCAACGATTAGGTTAAATATGGATGAAGGCGTCACACAGGCATGATCTTTGGCTTGGTCCTGTCTCGCGCGGACTCCAGCGCGTGTTACAGCGTCCTCAGCCCCGGGAATGGAGGGTGCCATACCTATGTCTAGCCGATGCTGCATTGGAAACACACCTGACTGCGCCTCGAATCGCTGCAAGAGCTAGGCGACACGGTTAAATTAAAGTTGATTTGCAATGACGGCACAATGAAAGCATGACCCAAACGATTTCAGCATCAGCTGAATACAGAACTCTATGCCTCTCGGAACATTATAGCTTTTCTCAGGCCTGAATGGCCTTCGTAGCCGGGAAAATTAAAGGATTGAAGGCTTCCCATATGATAAGCCGATACGAACTTGTTGTCGCGATTATCCGGGGGAATTTGCACCAGTTGAAAAAGCGAGGAGAATGTGCACATTCGTGTCGACAAGGATGGAGCAGATAGCCTATACCTGATCCCTCAAATTCCGACCACACGCGATCTTAATGCTTTTCGATCTGAAAGCAACGGGGATTTTCTTTCCATCAACTGCTTCAACGTTTCAATGTTTATCTTTGAAAACCTTCCGGCAGTATATGCTGTGGAAGCTGGCATGCATGTAATCTATTCTTGAAGGCGAGTTTAGACGGAACAAAGTCGGACAATTATCGTAGCACAAAGGTAGAAAGTAGTCCCTTAACCTATAGGTGAAGAAGGAATAAATACTGGCACCCATGGCCGACAGTCTGGCGGGTTTGCCAACTTTACCACGTCAGGTTACTCCTTTGAAACTGACACTGTTGTTTTCAAAGACGTGATTTCACCAGAAGATGGAGACTAAGCACGATAGAACAAGGAAAGGTAAATGAGCTCCAGAATCCCTGTCCCCCCATACTACAAGCTTTGAATTCATGTTCAGATGATTAACTAGGGTTTGACCGGACAAGGCCAAGGACGACTACCAATATTGGCCGGCCCTAAAACGATCATATAATCAAACCTATGAAGATTTGGACTTGTCAAAGTCCCCTTGCAAGCTTCGTTGGCCCATAGCTTGGGTTGCGGGAGACGATTTACAGATCGCCTAAGCCTATGATTCAATCTACGGAAGAATGCTACCCAAAGATCATCATGAAGAATCTACGTCGCGTGGGGATCGACTGGAGACCATGATTAACTCATTCTGTGTTAAGGTGAAAGCACAGGCCCTGACCTTATCAACAGACAAGTAAACTGGAGCGATGGCGGACTACGAGTTCCTCGGAACTATCCAGAGAAACGCAGGGAGGTGACCTGTGACTGTTCACTCTGGGAGGAAAAGAAATTGAACTAGCAGATGATGACTGAGTCACCTCGCCGAGATCAATATCTAAAAGTGTGCTGAATCGATGTTCATCAGCTGATGGCCGCTAAATCTCGCAACAGAGACATATCCTTTGCCTCGTTGGTCTTCATTCACCCGGAACGCTGGTCTAGCCGAGAAAGGGAAGTTTGAACGAGTTCTTTCAGGGCGCAGGCGACAGGTCGTATGAGGGAAGCGATTGGTATCCTGATACTTGGTGATGTCGATGGTAACGCGGGCAGGATTGCTAACTATACATCTCAGGCCGCAATTTTTGAGACATGCAGCTTCTTCTGATTGCGTCACAGAGAAATAACTACATCACTCACGGAGACATGTATAGCAGGGCTGATGCAGCCGGAGGCATTAAACCGAAGGAACTATACAGAGAAACGGTGATAGGCCAAAGCTCCGAGCGAAGTAAACGCCGATTGGAAGTCGTGAAGGTATCGGGCTGGGAACCGGCAAGAGTACTTCTCGAATACGACGTCGGCTTTGGGCTTTTAGGCGTGGGACCAGCCCAACACGAGAATTAGATGCTGAGCTGCGCCCCACTGCGTCCATATGTCAGATACCGTGGTCTTCCTACGGCAGTGTACTCCCACTGTATCGAGGGATATCAGAGCACTGGAATGAAGGGCCTTTCGAACCAACAAGGCTGAGAGGACTGCTGACGGGATGCCTGGTTGCTCAGTACGTGTGCCTCTCGTCTCTGAGTCGGTGAAGACACTCCCTCGTCGGACCGTCGGTGGATACGAAGAGTCGCATTCAGGTATCGAACAAGCGACAGAGCGGGTCAGTCGGCGAATATCGATCTAAACAGGGTCTAGGCATCTAATGGATTCGGTTCGACATCCCCGCCATACTGTCGGAGTATGACTGTAGGTGCATCGCCAAGGAACCTTCGACTGCTGGAAAGCCTCAGCGGACACGAACTCCAGACATCGAGATCCTTGGTTCACGAGTGCATGTCTCAGAGGAAAAGAGTGGCTCCATCTACCGTGAACAAGGCTTTCCAACGTTTGACCTGGCAGCGCGGGCTCGGGGCTGAGTATAGATGCTTACGGCAGTGAGAGGCCATAGAATGGCAGTTCCAAGAATAGCCAGACCAGAGAGGCCGCAGGAGGCCTTAACATGAATCCCGCTCTCTCAAGGATAGCAGGAAAGTGTATAAATACAGCCCATTCCCTACTCGTTGAAATATACTCCCCATCAGCTTCATCGCAGCATTCCTAAGCCTACAAGCAATCCCAACTAGATTCTCAAATCTCCAATCCATATTCAATTTCTGTTCTCGCAAGACTCCCTCCAATTCCAGCTTCAGCAATCAAAATGAAGTCCTTCACTGCTATCGTCTGCTCCCTCCTTGCGGCCTCCGTCTATGCTGCTCCGGTTGAAGAGCTCCAAGGACAGCAGGTGACCGTCTCTCTGGCCAACGACCAGTCTGGAGCCAATGCCGGCGTCCAGTTTGCGGCCGACGGCGCCGACAGGAGCATTTTCGCTCTCTACGGCGGCACCGCTGTGGGTGCCGGAGGCATTGTCCTGGCCTCGTCAGCGCAGCTCACGGCCTTCCCTCAGACCATCAACTGCGTCATCAAGAACAATGGCGTTACCATTGCCACCTTGACCGCCCAGAAGACCTTCGCCGACCTCGACGGCAACCCGAACGTGGTCGTTCCCGTGAACCTGAACAGGGGCATCATCAACTGCCGTGCTTAGTGGAAGGCAGCTCGCTCTGTGATACGACCATGATAAGAGGTGGGCGGCATGGTGAAAGTGGTCAAATGAGGACGCAAGACTGGGGGAACGACTGGTGGGGACGTGTGATTGTTAGGTCAAGTGACAGCTAGATTTTGTGCAGTGCTCAGTTCATGGCTTTAGTTAATGGAGACCTTATTTTCTCGATGAGTTCGCTTCCAGCTTTGGATCGTAAACCCTGTCAAGTAGAATGATGTCAAAGTGAATTGACGACAGTTTGGCCCCACGTCAAGCGTAGGTTTGGCATGAGTGCTAAGCTCGACCGGCGCTATTAATAGAGCTCCAAGGGACAAAGAAATCAAACAAAGAAATGACATCCCCGCAAAAATGGGTCGAGGTCGGAGAGTTCAGAATTCGCCGCCATGTGGGTTGCGTTGCTTCATGCAGGTGGCTCTCTGGACCATCGCCAGCAGAGGCATCGACGTCTCACCTTCAGTCATCTCGGATTTTAGGCACCCGACACGGGATTTTAAGGAGATTAGGCTGCCTCTTGGATTCTTAGATGCTCGGATGCTTAGATATTTGGATGTTTGTAAACGAAGCGGGACGCATTACGGACTGGTCGCGTCGCAAAGCGGATGAAGCATCCGCGGGGAAGAAAGAATTGCCACTCTTTGATCCATTGGTGAGTTCTCTGAACCAAACATCTAAGCGTCTGGAGGGATTGGTTACCACTCTGCGGGCGCCGATGATACGAGCCGCCCATGGCTTAAGAGTCACACCGACGTGGTGCCCGTATTCTGAGGTGGCAAAGCCCCATCAGTGATGAGGAGAGTGGGATGTGTGACTGAGATGTGTGACTGAGAGAGAGTGGGATGTTGAATGAGGGAGTGAGGGAGTGAGTGTGTTGTCTGTGGTGTGTGGTGGTGATAGGCAAGAAGCAAAGAGGCCGAAGGAGAGAGAAAGAGAGAGAGAAATTTTGATGCCTGGCATTTCTGGCAGCAACAGTCCCGATCGGGCGGGCCTGACATGTGACCGACCTCGTGATCTGGTGGCCTGAGGCCCTTAATGGCCGGACGGATTACTAATATTATGATTAACTAGTTAGTTAACTAACTTCTTTTGTGCAAGATTGAGTGCCCCCGAGAACCACTGTTCCTTCCGCCATCAATAAACATTAAAGGGCCCATCGGATGTACGGTCCTACTAGGGCCGGCTCCAGTAACCGCAGCCCTATCTCCTACGACCAAATCCCTCGTCGACTCTACCTCCCCTGAGCCGATTCCTGCCCGTCCGCCTCGCCATTCGCCATCGGTTCCTCTTTCGAGGCCTCCGGATTGGACTGGGTCACCTTGCCGAACAGCGCCTCTATGAATGCGTCCGACTCGGCGGCATAGTGGCAGCGCGTGCGGATCGCGGCGCCGTACCGATAGAACAGGAAGGGCATGGGCACGCAGACGAGGGCGAGGAAGGCGGGGATGGACGAGGCCCAATGGATGCCCAGATCGCGATACATATAGTTGGTGAACAACGGGAAGACGGCGCCGAAGACAGAACGCAGCGCGGCATTGGCGGCCAGCACTGAGGCCGCATAGATGGTATAGGCGTCGATCAGGTAGTTCAGCACGGGCAGGAAGACCATAACCATGCCGTAGCCGAAGGGCACTCCTGCGGCGATGGAGGCCATATAATGGATCGACGGCGAGTTCGTCCAGGCAAACCAGAAAAGCCCGGCTGGCAGGGCGATGGCGGCGATAAAGGAGTCCGGCAGGCGCGCCTCTGGAGGAACCCGCCCCTGGATCGCGAGGCACTTCGCTTTATAGCGGAAGTACAGGGGGAAGGTGGCCACCACGGCAAATAAAATGCCTACCAGGATACCGACGAAGGCAAGGCTGCCAATGCCTTCGCTCCAACCGCGGCCCCGCTGATAGACGATCGGATAGGCGGCAAATAGCAAGTACAGACTGAATGTCAGTGGTTCGTTAGCTAATGCCGAGCAGACCGAAGAGGGCATGAGGGTGATACATACATGCCGTAAATAATGGACAGGTAGATGGACAGCAGCAGCACGATGGGCTCGCGGATCAGCAGTACCCAGGGTCGCGAGAGGGCAGTCTTCAGCACGGCCCCGGCCGATTTCTTGCCGTGGTCCACGTCGACCTTGCTGCGATAGACCTGGCCCGTGAGGGAGGACAGGCGCGCGGCGCGCTTGCGCAGCAGGACGGGGGCGTAGGTTTCGGGCAGCGCCAAGATGATGATGATCCAGAGCAAGCCAGAGAAGGCGGCCAGCAGACCCTCAACCCAGCGCCATCCGGCTGCCTCGGACAGGAAGCCACCGATTATGGGTCCCAAGGTCGGTCCGAGGAAGGGCGCAGCGCAGTACAAGCCGCTGGCCAGTCCGCGACTCATGGCCGGAAAACAGTCGGCAATCACGCCGCCGGCGACGGCGAACGGGGCCGAACCCAGGCAGCCGGCGAAAAAGCGCAGGATGATAAGGGTCCATATATTCTGCGAGCCCGCGGATCCGGCCGTGAACGCGGTAAGGCCGAAGGAACTGGCGATTAAGATATATCGACGCCCGTAAATCTCACTGAGAGGCGCCCAGACCAAGGGACCGACGGCAAACCCGATCACGAACAGCGAGATACCTAGGATGGCTATCTCCTCGCTCACGCGAAAGTCGGTAACCACCTCGACGATGCCACCGGTGTAGGCGGATGAGACAAGGGCGACGGCCATAGTGGCGATGCCCACGAGGAAGGTGATCAGCCATCTGGCCACGGCCGAGTACTTCATGGGATCGCGCGGATCGTTCTCTAGCCAATTGACCACGAAGGGATTCTCGTCGGTGCCCGCGCCCTGGTAGGCATGATCGATCACCGGTTGCGTAACGGCGCCTTGATCGAAGATCAGTCGCCAAAGCGGCGTCTTGGTCGACTGCGGTGCTTCGCCTGCCATATTGGCAATGAAACGTGCTTCTGTAGTCAATTACCTTTGGAGCGGACAAGAGAACAACCCAGAGATCATGGAGGGATGGCGACAATCGAACGGCATAAGAATGTTCGATGCGCCTCGCCGATCCTTGGTTGTACACCGGAGGTATCACCATATCGTTGGGATTTGGAAGAAAATTTCGATCTTAGCTCGGTTCATCCCCGAGAGTTGGTCCCTGCTCCGTCCGGTGTAGTTTCTCTCCGTACACCATAATAAATAATAATCACGGGCTGGAAATCTCATCGCGCACTACGAACGTCGATCCTCACCGAGCAACCACCATGGTCAAGGCCACGGACTGCAGCCGAGATCGACCGCAGCAGACATGACTCGCTGTCACTAGATTGTGCTCACGATTATTGGTAGATGCGCCATGGACTCATGGCCCGTCGCGGCAGGGAATTAGAAGCCCTATGCGAGCCCTAATTGTTCGCCACCGGTGGAGCCGCGGATCAGGCGCTAAAAGTGTCTTAAAACCTCAAGATAGGCCTTGACCCACCCGAACTAAGAGAGCAAGATCCCCCTGATCGGATCCTGCTGGAATCTGGTTCCTCAGGGTCCGAGTGTCGCCAATGAAATATCACGCCAGGGCGATGACCGTCTCAACCCAATCTGAGATCTGGAAAAGGCCTCCGCCGAGGTGACATCATGGCCAGTCCAGCTCTCAGGCTCTCACTCTCAGGCGCACCGCCAATGTCGATCGCCGCTCCACGGCCCTCAGGAAGCCGTGGAATCGCCAATGAAGGCAGGCATTACCGCTGCCCAAAGGAGAAAGTGGGAAATGACATGGCTCTTTCGCTACGCAGGCCCAGTGACGTGTCGTAAGTGACACGGGTTGCTCGCAGACACTGTTGAAAAAGGACGGAAGTACTTTCAATCTGCAGAACGACCCGAGATCCAACACGCAGAGCATCAAGCACGTCCGTGTCTGAGGGCTTTTGTCTCACCGCAGCGAGGTCCCCTCTCTTCCAGTGCCATCTTCTCCCAGACTGCCATGCGTTCGAAGTTGGCTGCCGCCGTGGCAGCGTCCCTGGTTTTATATGTTCGTTGTCAGACTCTATTCCCCGTTGATACTACCCTTTTCGGCCTGATATACTCACCGGTTTTGGTCCCAGGGCATTGCCACAGTTATCTATCGCCTCTTCTTCCACCCTTTCTCAAAATACCCCGGACCTCGATTGGCGGCCATCTCGAACTGGTATACAACATTCTTCGCCTGGCGCGGGGATCTGCACCTCCGCGTACGCGACTGGCATGATAAATATGGTAAGAGTCAATTGGCGGGCGCGATGAGGCTGGATTCTAACACCGAAAATGCGCAGGCGATGTCATGCGATTCGGACCCAACTCAGTCAGCTTCAATACCCACACCGGCATGGGCGCCATCTACGGCGCGCGCGCCAACGTGCACAAGGCTGAGGGATACGCCTCAATGAGCGCCAGCCGGCGCACGCCTAACACTATCACCGCCGTGGATAAGACAGTGCACGGCTTTAAACGGCGCATTATGGGCCAGGTCTTCTCCGATCCGGGGCTACGATCCGTTCAGGACCGCTTCCTGATGAACATCCGCGATTTCACCGCTCTGCTGTGCTACGACGATCGACCCGGCAGCCTCGACAGCGGCAAAAATGGCAGTGGTTGGGGGCCAACGAAAGATATGGGTCGAATCTGCGGCTGGCTAGCATTCGACATCATCAGTGGCCTCTGCTATGATGAGGATTTCCGGATGCTGCACTCGCCCGACCTACGATGGTTTCCGTCCGTCATCCAGAAGATCGGGCAGCGGACCATGATGGTACGAGCATGAGCATTCGGCACCCCACCTCCCATTCTCCCTTGCTAGCAGAGCTAACCGTGAGTGTAGTGCATCGTGCAGCCCAAGGTGTTTGACTGGAAGATCGACCGCGTGTTGATGGCGACACAATATCGCGAGATGCTAGAGGCCGGCAGTTGGATTCGGCGGCGCGCAGAGACTCGGGCGCGCCTGGGCAACGACATCGAGCAGATAGACCTATTCTACAAGATGATGAACGCGACGGATCCGAAGACAGGCCAGAACTTTACCCAGAAAGATTTGTGGCTGGAGTCGATGCTTTTGCTGACGGCCGGTATGTCCTCCGTTTCACCCTCTGGTCATTCCTCGATATGAAACTGATACCATGACTTCGAAGGCTCTGACACCACTTCAACGGCCATGAGTGCCGTTTTTTTCTATCTAACTCACCATCCGGACGTGAGGGCGCGACTGACGCAGGAAGTACGTACCACCTTCACCAACGAGGAGGAGATTTGCATGGGGCCGCAACTGAACGGTTGCGAGTTTTTGCGCGCCTGCGTGAATGAGACCATGCGACTCATCCCATCAGTCTCGGGAGTGCCGCCTCGCAAGGTGCAGGCCGGTGGCATCACTGTGGACGGCGAGTATATCCCGGCCGGAATGACGGTGGGCACCTCCATCTACACCATTCAGCGCAATCCGCACTACTTCTTTGCACCGGACGAATTTCATCCAGAGCGCTGGATTATAGACGTGGATGCCGGCATCGACGAGGAAAGCGTTAAGACGGTCTGGCAAGCCTTCTGTCCTTTTGGCATCGGCTCACGCTCCTGTGTTGGCTGGCGTCTGGCCTGGGTCGAGCTTAATGTTGCCGTAGCGCGTACTATCTTTCTCTACGACATGCGCCTGGCACCTGATGCGCCCTGCTGCGGCGGGAGTCTGGCCGGATGTGGCTACGGCTTCAAGGGGTGGATGACCTCTGCCGTTGAAGGGCCATTGGCGCAGTTCCGGCCGCGTCAGTCTTGACAGAATGTTACATTTCTTATTATCTATAGCCGATGGCAGCAGTTCATTGCAAAGCATTTCTTTCTTACCTCCCTGGCGCGGCGGAGAGCCTCGCAGTTATGAGGCTGGGGTGACCAGCGAATAGCTTTGAGTCCGTGTTTATACTACATAGCGAGTGAAGTTTGGAGTTTGAAAAAGGAGGAAAGTTCGTTCCGTTTCTTTACCCTTCTATACCAATGTAAGCCTCTTCTTATTTAACCGGGACCCATGGCTCGCAAGGAAGCACCTGTAGATGCTGCGCCAGCACGGATCGCTTGCAGTTCAAAGCATCCAACGCTTTCCCCTTTTCTCCCGACACGGTATTGACGTGGACCCAGATCTCGTCAAAAGCGTTCATCTCCAACTTCAAGCTCCCGCACACGAGTTGCAGATCCAAGTCGACCTGTAGCGTTTGGCTGGCGACGCCGTGGAACACCCCCAGGTGGATGCCGCACACCTCGATCTCGACCATCGTTTCGAAGGTCAGGATGTCGACCCAGCCGCTCACCTGAAAGTCATTGTTAGCTCAGTTCAACTGCATGGAATAGTCTGAAGGCTAGGGGCCGGCAGTACAGTAAAGGCATCGATCGCGACATGGATAAGACGGCGAGTTTTGTCGCGCATTAGGGAGACCCTCGAGATGATTCCATCGCCCCGGAGTTCTTGTACGCTATACCTGCCTGGCTGCTGGTGGTTCGTGGCGAGAAGAAGACCTGTCGGCGATATTTAGTGTTTGATCGTTGCCCAGGCCATGTGCCATTGTCAATATACCGCTGTGATGCATCGTGAAAAACAATCAGATGATATGTGGAACAAATGGGGGAATACTGGCATACTCCTTTGAAGTCGGGCCAGCCCCTTCTTTATACTGTTCTCAGAAGATCTGGCTGCCCACGTCCTTGCAGTACCAAGAAGTCGGTGAAAGGCGCGAACCTATGGGCAGCGTCGTGTTTACCTCCCTATGGCTGCCGGTGGCCCCAGCCAACGCAAGGGACGCGTTACTTGAAGATGGGACTTCCAGCGCACTGACGTACACTGAATTTCCACCTTCAAAGAGCGACGAAAGCCGGGAGATGTCAAGGCTAACCACTGACGTAATTTCTGGTATGCGTCGTATTACTTGGAAAGTAAGGGGCGCCTCATGAGTCATTGTAGTAGACGCCTCCCCCGGGGAAGGGCTTTTTAATCTTCTCCTTGATTTATACATGGACTCGTTATCTCATTAAACGTTAAGATCTGTATTCACAGATACAGGGTTGTTACAAAATCATCCGCCTCCGACAAGCATGAGTCCGTCGGAGTTGAGACAGTAACTCTGTCCGGGCCTGTGAAGCCACAAATGTGCCTAAATTCTTGTATTATACTTTAATATATGTTAGGATACCTCGGCTTGCGTGGCGATGTGGCGATACATGTTGTACCTGTGGGTACTGTTAGCATTCCAATTGCCCTCACCAGGCCCAAGGGGTCGTCCCCTCACGTACTCGTTGACTTCTTCAATGGTCAGCTTTTGGCCTTCATGAGCTACCTTGTATAAGCTGTTGTTTCGTTGGCTAGAGAAACCAATCCGCTCCGACAGGTTCTCGCGAGCTCGGGCGCTGGCTTCCTGCACGCGACTGGCGCGAGGTTTGCGAATCTTTTCGTATATGTGCAAGCCGGCGGCCACATCTGCGGTGAATGTGTAACGTGGGCCAAAGATAATACCGAGAGCCGCAGCATCTTCGATGGCTTGACATGCCCCCTGACTCTGATCGGGAAGCATAGGATGGGCCGCATCACCTAGAAGGCCGGTACGACCATGGTACCATTTTGGATAAGGACTGTGAACATACAAACGCCAGGGCTTGATATCACAAGCATGGGTCAACAAGGCGCGCAAAGTCGGATCCAAATTGGGGAAAGGCGCCAGCAACTGGTCGCGCGAGCCCGAAAAATTCCAACCCTCCTCAGCCGTCTCCCCCGTCGGTTTGGCAAAGAAGGTGTAGAAGGAATGCATCTCACCGTCGCGACAGGCTGAGAAGATGATCTTGCCCGGACCGTGGCCGCCCCAGTACTCCAGAGCGTTGTTCACCGAGAGGTCCGGTAAGCCCAGCCGACGGACTTCCGCCGTGGGAATCACGCAGTGATATGAGGTCGAGGTGGCTGTCTTTCGTTCTGGAAGAATCCCCAGGGACTTTCGCACGGCGGACTGCATGACCGACCATTCATAAGCTTGTCAGGGCTTCTCACAGAGACCCGGGTCGAGGGACTTACGCCGACACCGTCTGCGCCAATCACCAAGTCATGGCGGGCGCGGATTGCATTCTGGAATGTCACGGTTCCTGTTTCATGGTCCACGGTCTCGCAGGCATGGTTTACCTTTAGCACGGCTGGCTGTCCTTCCCCGGGTCCGGTAGCAGATTGCATCAGCATGGCGTGCATGTCGACCCGGTAGAAGTTGTAATAAGGCTGGTGTCCGTCAGACAAGTCCGTCCTCGCCGGGTGAAAAGGAAAAGCAACTCACGTATCTCCATCTCACGGCATAGTCTGATAGGTCGTAGACATCCTGCACCTCCCCCGTTTCGAGGTCGTGTCGAATTAACTTCTCGACTACAATCGGCCGACCAACGCTAATATCCACCTTCCAGTCTTCCAGCCACCGCGTGCCGTTTGCACCGCAACTGATGGAGGCTCCCACTTCACCAGCGTAGTCCGCTCGTTCATAGATTGTTACGGCATGGCCTGCCCGTCGCAGCGATGTAGCGGCAGCCAGCCCCCCTGGATAAGACAATTAACGGCGCTCAAGGGTGACTGTCCTGGATCTTACCGATTCCTCCCCCAATCACGGCAACATCCAGCGGCTGCCATTCAACAGAGCGCGATCCCATTCTGTAAAAGGAGATTTCATAAATATTTTCCAAAGTACCTAGAAAGCAGCTTGGCGGAGGATGGGGATTCGTTTAGGCGAAAGACCGGACTCAAAAGATATAATAACGCCAAGTTAATCGTGGCCACTTAATGTATCTGTCCTGTCGGGCGAGGTGACGTACAAGATTATGGCTACGCAATCTGACCCATCCGGTGCGAACAGGCTGTGCAGCATTCCAGACGCGATGGATGCATGGCCGAGGATTATTAATAGCCATAACCTGCGCGCTCACGCCTTATCCTTGTGCTTGATCGCCCAGCGAGGGATAGTAGACGGCCTGAAAATTGATGTGCCACCGCCATCTCCCACCAGACGTCACCATGGCACGAAATATGCAAGGAGTTTAGTTCCGGAGGTCAAATCGAAGGTCTGACCACCATCAAGCTAGTCTGCGAACAGGGATGGGGAATTCTCACGAGGCGAGAGGTCCGATCTATTGATGGCCACATATGTGAGATGCGCAGAAATCACCGCAAGCGAAGGTGATACATGCCTGACAGTGGGTCATTTAGATGACTATAACAGGATCCTGTCATGCAAAGGTCCACTGGATTGTAACTGGAATGAGACAGATGCTAGGGAGGCAAGCGAATGGTGACCTGAAGTGTGGTCGTTACCTGAGTGAGTGACAATTAAAACATCGAACCCGAGCCTATCAGTGCAAGGACATGATGCAAGGGACCCAGTGGTCCCTAATTATTGAACTGCATGTTTGATATATCGAAGCATGGCTTGGCATCTTGTGGACACTGGGATTCACTGGATCCATCGAGATCACTCGTGCGCCGCCATGGCTTAATAGCCCCCCTTGTCCCAACGTTACAGGGGATCCTCAAATAACCAAATCTACGTACGCGAAGCGTTTGCGATATCTATATACTCCAAATAAACAAGATGACTGAACAGGAGGGGACCGTGCACGCGGTATTATTTCCGTCTTTGAACGACCAGGACGAGAAGGATATAACCGTTCATAGTCATGAGATCAAAGCGTCTCCGGCGCTGCTAAAAAGAATGCCCAGCTATTGCAAGTCTCAGGGAATCCCTGTAGCGCGATTAGTTCAGGCTGCTTGGGCGATCGTCGTTCAGCAATATGCCGAAACCGAATATGTTCTGATGAGCGCCGAGGAGGTTAGGAAGAGGTATGTCCCCAGATGATTCTAATATGCTGGAATGGGCATTAACTCCAGAAACCCAAGTGAATCATCTACTAAGCTCCAAGGACAACAAGACTTCGCTTGACCCGACACAAGCACGAGGCACAGTTTTTAATACAGCTGTGATGATAGCGGGGTATCAGGTGACAGAGGGGGAGGCCCAGTGGCTGGATGTCATAATGAAAGGAGAACAGGCATGCGATGCGGGTTAGCAATACGGCGAGCGAAGAGACTGAAGAGTACTTAGGGTCAGGGTGGCTACGATGTGTTGGTCCTACTGGACGTCGACTGCTCAGGGCCGCTCAGGCGTTTACAACTGGTTCACACGCGACGAATGTATTCGGACCGCCAGGCAAGCAACGTTGCCACCACATTGTGCCAGGTTATACACGAGCTGTTAGAAAATCCGGATGGAAGGATAGATGAACTGCAGCTCCTTAGCCCTTAGAATCTGGACGACGTGCATAAGTGAAACGACAAACCGTGGAACGGGACCGGAGAGGGCCGAATGGTTGCCGATGTGATCCGACAACATGCCACGGAACGACCCCAGGCCACGGCAATTGACGCTTGGGACGGACAAGTCTCGTACGAAGAGTTAAATCGGTTGACCGCACGACTTGGTCAGCGTCTGTACGACGCCGGCGTCGGACCGGGCGTGATGGTCCCTGTCTGCTTCCCACGCTCTTTATGGGCCATAGTGGCCGAAGGGGCTGTGTTGCAGGTTGGAGGCGCTTTCGTCCCCATTGATCCGGCCCATCCCACCGAGCGAATGAATCAAATCGTCAATCAAACGAAGGCTCGCTTGGCTCTGACCGCTCCGTCATTTGCAGATCATATGGCAACATTGGTAGACCAAGTGATCATGGTCTCTTTAAGTCTGAAAGAGGATCGAGCGGACGAGGACCTGCCTTGCCTAGATATTGACCTCGATAGTCCGGCGTACATACTGTTCACTTCGGGGAGCACCGGACAGCCCAAGGGATGCGTCGTACCCCATTGTGCGCTAGGCAATGTACTCGCGCAGGCAAGTGCCTTGCACCTGCGATCCGATAGCAGGGCATTTCAGTTTACATCTTACAGCTTTGGTGTGTCGCTCATTGAGATTTATTGTGTGCTGACTGCGAGTGGCACCATCTGCATCCCATCAGACACGAACCGGTTGAATCGACTGACGGAGACCATGCAAATGATGCGTATCAGTTGGGCGTACCTAACCACGGCTACGGCTGCGTCGTTGCACGCCGGTGAGGAGCTAGCGGAACTGCAGACACCCATCCTGACCGGAGAGCCGTTAGACCCGAGACAGGTCCGGAAGTGGGCTCCGCGGGTGCAGCTCTGGCAGGGATTTGGATGTACCGAATGTGCTGGTGTCTTCGCCCACGGCCAATCTGTGGCTGGGTTAATCCCGCGAATCCCAACCGCCTGGCGCCCGTGGGTGCCGTGGCTGAGCTGGTGATCGAAGGTCCAGCTTTGGCGCAAAGATATCCCCACAGTCCCGCACAAACAGCTGCAGCATTCCTGCAACAGTTGGACTGGTGGGAAGCCTTACGCCCAGGTGTGCCATGTCGATTGTACCGAACGGGGGATCTGGTGCAGTACGAATCGGACGGAAGCCTTCGCTATATTACGCGTCGGGACACGCAAGTCAAAGTGCGAGGAATGTGCGTGGAGCTGGGTGAGATCGAATATCAAATTCGACGGACGGCAGAACTGGACCGTGTGGTTGCAGAGGCTGCGGTCCCGGCCGATGGGCATGAGGGACCGGCGCTGGTGGCATTTCTGCACTCCAGCACCATGCCAACCCTAGGAGGCAAAAGGATGCTGGATGGGTCGCTGCTGTGGACTGACGACCCTAAGGGATTTGTGTTGCTGGCAGGTAGGATCAGGCAGTCATTGTGCCAGCTGTTACCGGACTATATGTGGCCGAGCATCTATTGTCCACAAGAATTTTCGATGAGCCGATGTGGGTCATGTGGCCCACCGTGCTGAATAATCAACTTTTTCGTCTCAGGCAGCCGAATATCGACCTCAGCCCACCTGGAACCTGGCACGTTCCAGGGAGCTCAATTACAATCTCATTGGATTTGAAACATAGTCGGAGATCAACCGGTTCAATCTATACCGTCGTAGGCATCATCTCCACATTCTGGGTCAGAATTGGTAGCGTATGATGGAGCAGAATCGATTCTTCCCCATTGGCGTGAGCATTCTAGGTTGCTGCGTCGATATATGTTCACCTTTGACGATACTATATCAGTTGTGACATCCTGAGTATGCAGCAACGCCCTATACCAGGAGGCAGGGTGTTTGTATGGTTTGCACTGTTTGACTCGTTTGTCCCACGCAGTGGGTTTGTTTAGGTACTGCTTCATGCAGTAAATCGCTGTTTTCTTCTTTCCTCAACCTAGTGTTTTGTAACTAGCCTACAATAAAGATCATTTCTTCATCCCTGAGGTTGTCACATCAGTAATTCGTTGACTATATCGGCAAATCGTCAAGATTACTTAATTAGGACCAGCTATTTAAAAATATGACGATTTTACTCCACATAGTCACAATATATATCTAATGTGAAGGGCTCAACCTAGGATCGTCATATTCAATTGATCTGACCTAGGTAGCTGTCACGGGCTTGGCAGTGAGTAGGTGCGCTTCTACCCGCCAAGACCGTTTAGTAGGACAGTTACCAACTGAGCTACTAAAAAGACCAGAATACCAAGTCGAAGACTTGGTATGCGCATCGCTCTATATAGTAGGCCTTGGTCAGTTCGTCACAGTAGCTGACAACGAGAATATCAAACATGAAAAAGAAAGGAAAAGAGAGTAAGAAATAATCTTACAATACAACAGTTGCAAGAAACTAGCAGATAATGCGACACGCTCGTCACATCCAATCAATTTTCGCTTAAATTTATGACGAGTAGGCATTATCTATCAGCATTAATATTCTTATTGTATCTGCCTTTATAGAGTGTCGCCGGATCTCTTGCAAATCTCTTCCCTTATTGAATAACGTAATCGGACACCGAACCGCCGTGACACCGAACCGCCGGTGGTCCGCCGCCTGCCTCACCGCTTCAAATCGCTAGAATTCAACCTTTTATAATTCATTCA
>NW_026515986.1:0-37360 GCF_023601865.1 Aspergillus affinis | reverse complement strand
CCCCCCCCCCCCCCCCCCCCCCCCCCCCCCCCCCCCCCCCCCCCCCCCCCCCCCCCCCCCCCCCCCCCCCCCCACGCCAGAATAACGCGGGATGTATTTGCTAAAGCTGGGCAAAAGCTCTTAGGAAATGGACTTGCTTATTATCGATTTTCCAATCCTTTGGGACTGGTCCCAACACTGAAAACACCAGATAACGGCCTCGCAGAAACTGCAGAACAGAAAGTTGAAGTATTCCAGAAGGCTTTCTTTCTCTACCCACCTCCCGCAGACCTTTCCGATATCCCTGCGACCTCCCTACCTCAGCAACTTGACTTCCCGGATCTTGCTGAACACGAGGTGCTACGCTGCATCCGAAAGGCGCCTCCTGACAAGGCTCCCGGGCCCGACGGTATCTCTAATAAGGTTTGGCACTGGCTAGGTGAGGTTCCCTCCTTCGTGAAGGCGCTCACGGATATCTTTAATGCCTGTATCCGGCTCGGGCATAACCCCGGATACTTTCAGCAATCTATAACGGTTGTCTTCCGTAAGGCCGCCAAACGGATTATCGAGTTATCAAATCCTACCGGCCTATTGCCCTCTTGAATACATTTAGTAAAATTCTAGAGGCGGCTATCGCCACCCGCATAGCCTACGCATTAGAAGAATATAGCCTACTGCCACGGGAACATTTAGGGAAACGGAAGGGTATCTCTGTCGACTACCTGATTCAACTACTGATAGATGCTATCTTTGATAGCTAGGGCCGAAACCAGAAGGTAAGTATACTCCTGTTAAACGTAGCAGGGGCCTTCGATAACGTCTCTTATATCCGGCTGCTGCACAACTTGAAGATAGCACGACTAGGGCACTTCGCCGGGTAGCTAGAGTCATTCCTTTCAGACTGACAGACCCGGCTCTAACTACCTAGTTACCTGAGCCGTATCATTTCTACCCCCACGGGAATCCCTCAGGGGTTTCCTATCTCCCCGATCCTTTTCCTTCTCTTTAATACGCCTCTTATTCGGGCACTAGAAATCAATACCGTTGAGAGTATGCGCATCCAGCCACCGATCTCGGGTAGAACCCTGGCATTCGGCTGGATTGACGATGCCTGTACGATCGCTCTCTCCGGGTCTTACGCAGCTAATCAGCGTCTGCTGGAGTGGGCACTCGATAAGGCTGCTGTATGGTCCGGGCAGCATTCGTCTAGGTTCGCGCCGGATAAGTTCGAACTGATACATTTCCGGAACCCGCTGGATCCCGATCCCGGGGCCGAGAGAGACACCCCCTGTGATTACACGGAACCATGGAATGGACAGGACCTTACCAACGCTAACCGGGAGGACGGGAGCGCCTGGGAGGTTCCTGTTGAATCCCTGGGGCACGACCAGCTGCCAATAAAGGATCACGTAACGGGCCACGTCATTCGGCCAGTGAAATACGCTAAATACCTCGGAATCTGGCTCGATAAGACTCTCTCCTTTACTACCCACTGCGCTAAGGCGGTAGCGAAGGCGAACGGAAGCCTCGAAGCCCTACGGAGCATCTCTGCGTCTACATGGGGTACGTCCCTACTGAACATGCGAACCATATATCTAGCCGTAGTAGTTCCGTAGATGCTCTACGGGGTTGCTGCATGGTATAGCTCTACCAGCGGGCGTACTAAGTATGCAAAACGGCAGAAGACTATCAGCGAATTCGAACGAATCTAGATGCGGGCGGCAGTACTTATTAGCGGAGCATTCAGAAATACTGCTTCTGCAGCTTTAGGGGCAGAGCTATTTCTGCCTCCGGTCCGCCTGTACATGCAACAGATGATTGAGGAGACCGCAATCCGGATACAGACCGGACCAGTTATGGCCTGTCCCCGGGGATTAGTCAAGAAGAGGAGCTCGGCAGAGATAAAACGGTCAGGGTGGTCCCCTATAGAGGCGCTGAGGTGGAGGAAAGGGGGCCCCCTATGGACCAGAGGCCGAAGTTTAACTACGTGGGAGTCCCGAAAGGCACACGTACTCGCCCCGTGGGAACTCCCACTGAACTGCGTGATCGAGGGAGCGGATAGCGCAGTCCAGGAACACGACAGGATCTGCCAGGAAAACCGGAGGCAGATCTGGTACTCTAACGGTAGCGGCTTTAACGGCCACGTAAAGGGCGCTACAGTCTCGATTCGGGCCGGGAAGGTCCGCAAGAAATACCTAGGAGCCGCGGCTGACTCCACTGTGTACATAGGAGAGTTAGAGGGGGTCAAAATGGCCCTGAAGTAGGCAGAGGCTGCCCCGATCACGGTCTTTTCAGACAGCCAGGCGGCCATTCAAGCCGTGCAGAACCCCGGCCGACCATCAGGCCAGTACGTACTACGGGCTATCTACGAGAGGATCAGGACCCTGAGAGGCAGCGGCCTGCAGCAGGAAGATATAGAGCTGCGCTGGATCCCTGCGCATATCGGTATAGAAGGGAATGAACGAGCTGATGAGGCAGCCAAGCGGGCCGCGATAAAGGGGATTAAATTAAGCTCAGCAGGGCCGCGGGAGCTGGCCGCTCGGCCAATTACTAGGCTTGCAGCTGCAGCCAAAACTGACGTACGCCGGAGAATCCAGGCGCAGTAAACGAAGTGGTAGGAGCGACAACGGGCTAGAAAGCCTATCAAACGGCTGATTCCGAAGCCGAATAAGAAGGTCTTAAGGATATACGAGGGCCTGAGCAAGCCCCAGACCTCTATAATTATCCAGATGCGCACTATGAGGATCGGACTGAGGCATTTCCTCTTCGAGATAAAGCAGGTCGACTCCGACCGCTGCGGGTATGAATTAGGCTCTCAAACGCCTAAATATGTCCTTATGGAATGCTCGCTGCACCTCGCCAGTCAGAGAATAGTGATGGAACGCCTCGACTCTATCGAGGGACTGCGTAGGCATATACAGGACTACGACGCAGTCATGAACCACCCGCAGGCGATACGTTACGTCGCCGATTTCGTGCAATGAACAGGCCTTCTACAGCAATTCCGATTCGCCACATTTAATGACGAGGAGGAAGAGGAGGTCCCGGAACCCAGCACCCTCCTAGAGAGACTCGATCTCAACGAGGAAAACGATAGTTATACAGAACGCTAAGGGCCAGGGAGTCTCAACTAGCTATACGACGCACACATGTAGGAATACTACAAATAGAACGGAGTGGAAGGAGAGAACAGCGCCTAGGAACGCAGTAAACACGCAGCAGGCGTGTGGAAGCCGGTTTAGTTGTATTACTTTTTGATTTCCTTTGTCTACTGCTTTGAGGGTTTATATGGCGTATGGGCTCGAAATTCTGCTTTAGTCGGTGAAACGCCTGCATAGCCTGCCGTTTCAATAGATAGGCTCCATCAGGTTAATAGAATTTTGATTGATTGATTGATTGATTGATTGATTGATTGATTGATTGATTGATGGATTGGATCAGCGCAAAATTCTACAACGCCTCATATAGCAGATCCGGGTCGGTTTGAAACAAGAGTACGGAGTACCAGCCTTGGATACTGGTTTTCCGACCGATAAAATCCGGGTACAAAAGACAAATTGCACAAGGACTCGGCGTAAGCGCTAAGAGTTAAGAGCAACCTCTGAGCGGGGTCAATACGCACAGACAACAATTATCTCGAATCAGATTGGGGAAATTTTATGAGTGGAGTACTGATTGCTGGTAATCGCGGGTCACAGATCCTAGTTTAATTTCTTGATAATCCTTGTGGTCAATACTACCCTACGGCCGAATGGATTTGGGGCTAAAATAGTAACTTTTCTGTTGGTCGTAATTCCAGAAGTACTGAAGGACCCTCCGTTTGCAATATCTCCCAAGATCGCCATTCGTGTTTTAGCAGTGGGGCAGACAATCAAAGCAGACTATTCTTAAAGAGTACCAGGCTTTGTAGCATCTCTACGGCGTCCACTTCACTTGACTAGAATGGGTTTAATCCCAAACCACAGAAAAAGCTCATTCAGGTGGTTCTAGACTGTTCGACGTCTAAGAGCATCAGGTTTGGCACATGTCGAGCGACAAGTCAACACGAAAGGGCGGAAGGGAAAAAAAGGAAGCATCAAAACAAGGTAACAAGGCAGGAAACCGTTGGCTTGTTCCCTGTCCAACGTCTTAGCCTCCTGCTTCAACGGCCAATAATAATACGTAGTGGCGAGGGACGGGACAAGGCCACCGTATGATTGGTATGGCACAATGGCCGCCCTTGGGCGTCTTCCGAAGGTCTTCGGTGGCTCGTTTCGGGCTCGATACGCGCAACCCCTCGATTCATTTATGTCTCACTCGTGGTAGATGGGGGCGAGAGCCCTGAGCCCAACGCAAGATGGCCAATCGCGTCCGTTTCTGAGCCGGTCATTGCGGTTAATCCGATATCTCTACGATCCACATATCCATATCCAGGTCCATATCCAAGGAGGGGAAGTAACTGGCACCGACGCCCATGTGCATCTTTACTATAGGTAGCAAAAGATTCTAGGTTATCTTTTGGGATACAGCTTTATCTATAGAATATAGGGCAAGTATGACACCATACAGTGCGACTAAAGATGCGACGAGTTCCGACAGGGGCTACGACTAGGTCGTTGGCACGTTATTGTCGGCGGTGGTGTCTTGCGGTGGTGGATAGTGATGACGAGGTGTGCGATCGGGCGAGGCTTCCTGGCTGATAATCTCACAGGGAGAGTGATACTGTCCATACATGACTCGGAGGAGCAAAGCTGCATGGATGCAGGGACTTTCCCTGTGGCCACGTTATCTTATGCGATGCGCCGTCTTACGTGATAAAAGGCTCCTAATAGACCCCCTGGGATACCGTATATATACCTAGTATTAGGTAGTATTCATGACGGTCAGTCACCTTAACTCGGAGTTTAGGTATACTCCGTAGTAGATTGCGCCAAAGTAGCACTACCATTGGGAATTACTGTTACGGACCCAACCAGCGTTGGTAGGACACCAACCGGGTGGTGGGCAGTAACAGGTTGGAACTATACAAGACCGTTGCCTGAATGGCCTCAATCAATCAATCAATCAATCAATCAAAATTTTATTAACCTGGTGGAGCCTATCTATTGAAACGGCAGGCTATGCAGGCGTTTCACCGACTAAAGCAGAATTTCGAGCCCATACGCCATATAAACCCTCAAAGCAGTAGACAAAGGAAATCAAAAAGTAACACAACTAAACCGGCTTCCACACGCCTGCTGCGTGCCTACTGCGCTCCTAGGCGCTGTTCTCTCCTTCCACTCCGTTCTATTTGTAGTATTCCTGCATGTGTGCGTCGTATAGCCAGTTGAGACTCCCTGGCTCTTAGCGTTCTATGTAACTATCGTCTTCCTCGTTTAGATCGAGTCCCTCTAGGAGGGTGCTGGGTTCCGGGACCTCTTCTTCCTCCTCGTCGTTAAATTTGGCGAATCGGAATTGCTGTAGGAGGCCTGTTCGTTGCATGAAATCGGCGACGTAACGTATCGCCTGCGGGTGCGCCTGAATGGCCTGGTGGTCATTCATTGTGCCTTTTTGGCCTGTAGCGCAGTGATAAAGGCAACGGACCGCAGTCTGACAATTACGCCGCACATATTCGGACTCCAATAATAATCGAGGTTAGACTGCTAAGTGGCCAGTACTAGTAAAACCACTAGATCATACCTAGTCGTAAGGCAGATCTCAGCCTCCTCACTTCCTCCCCATGGCTTATTTCAGACTCTAAATCAGCCCGTCAATCCATCCAATTTCCATCAAACTTTACCACGACTGAAAATGAACCCCCTTACACCACAAGCTGATTTGGATGCTGGAAGTCGGAACCCCAATCCAGTCCGCCGCCACGCCTGTGATCGGTGTCGCAGTCAGAAGCTCCGCTGTGATCGGACGACACACACCGATCCTTCGGTCGCGTGCGATCGCTGCGCTCGAAATAACTTGACTTGTGTTATCGGCGCTCCCATGCCTATGGGTCGACCACGTTCTCTGAACCATAAACCTCGTTATCGCCGAACATCGAGCAAGAAGTCCGATGAAATGCGATCTAACGATACCAGAGCGGACTCTTCCGACCCGCCCTCCTGTCCGCCCGACCTCGCCATGGCCGGAATGGATGCGATGAATGAGCTGCCAGATCTGAACTTCGACCAGGCAACTATGGCCTATGATTTCGGTTTTCCAAACTTGAATGTATTCGACACATCTGATTTCGCCGATCTGGCCGCGGGCTCACAGTCCAACGCAGTTGGCCTGACCGACTTCCCAGCCGTCAGCCCTAAGGAGCAGAATATCGAGCGCATGTGGAAGCTCCATAGCACACTCCTGGAACACGTATATCACATCGAAAGTCAGGCGGCCTTCACCAATGGTTCCTCACCCGACACGCACCCTCTCAGCTCGCGCTTGTCCGACATTACAAACACTCAGAGTGACCATCCAATGCACCAGATGATGCGCTGCTCACAAACCTTCCTCGAAATCATCCAATCCTTCGTCACCTCCTACCGCGAAAACGTCTGCAGCATTCCAACCCGAGACCAAGCCGCCACCGACTGGTCCCGGGATTCGGACGACGAGGACGACGAGAACGACCTCATGTATCATAGCAACTATCGCCCGTCTTCAGCCTCAACTCACGACACCTCATCCTGGTTTACCCTACCAACCCTAGATAATCCGGCAACCGCATCCCCTGCCAGATTCAGTACAGGGCGCAATCGAGCCTGGTCTGGAGGACGCCCGGAGAAGAGCAGCAGCAGCAGCAACAACAGCCAACCCTACAAAAAACTTCAAAGATCACACCCAGCCCTCCAACCCGAGTGCCAGACCCAATTCCCCATCTGTCTGACCCTCACAACCTGCCACGTGCTTTTCATCCGTCTGCACCGCAGCGTTCTCACCGACCTATACGCTACCGTCCGGTCCTTAGTCGCACAATACACGCCCGTCGGCGATCTGACGGGCCCACTCGCCGTGCTGGACAATTTCTCGGGCTCGGCCCCCTTCTCCAACGTGCACTTGGGCGGGCCGACGCTGAAACTCGACGGCGTGCAGCAGATCACAACGCTCCTACAGCTGAGCTGCGATCTGCTCGAGCGCATCGACCGCGGCGTCGAGATCCTGTTGACAGGCGCAGGGCATGTCCTGTCCGCTCCCGGGACCTATATGTCTATTCTAGAGGCCCTGGCGCAGCAGGAGGCCCGTAGTGGGCGCGGACCTGCCATGCCGGACGGGATGGGTTCGATCGGGGGCCGGGCGGCTCGGTTGGCGCCGTCGAAGATGCTGGTCAGGAAGATTCGGAAGTGTATTAATGATACCTGTCTGTAGGGATGATAAGTACGGGGCGAGAGAATTTTTCGGGCTGTAAATGGAAAGAGTAGCCGGTAGGTAGCGCAACGGTAGATGCGTCACCAGGCAGGCTCCTTAGATACCAAGTTAGTTAGGGACCTATCTTAATTCTCTAGAGGCTACGGGCTTAAATCCTGTTACCGGCACAAATTCTACTTCTAAGGTACCCACCGAAGAAAGCCTAGCCGTGGTTAACTCGGCTAGGACCTGGATAGTGGACCCTAGGGTAACTATGATATTAGCTGTAACATATTAAGGTCTGAGTTCTAGGGGGCGCCCCTAGGCCACGAAACAATATACACGGCTATATAGCCACGGAACAAAGTAGGCGTTCGGCTGCTTTAAAAAGTACTAGGTCTTATCCAATTATTATTAGCAATTTACTTTATATATAGGAGTATCATTAGAGGGGCCTGCGGTGCCAGGCAGGGCACACCGACCTACATAGCTGCCAATACGTCTAGGGCGAGCTGCAACAGGTATAAGATCAATCAATCAATCAATCAATCAATCATATGGAAAGAGTACAGGACTTTCCTACGTTACTATTTTAGAACATACATCCGCAGACCTCCTAGTAGACTCCTGTGGTTAATATACCTTTTGCCTCTTATTATCGTTGGGCTTTGAATAGATACTGTGGTTGACTCTCAAAAGATTGTAAATAGTAGGCCACCTTCACACAATCTGACAAGGTAACCGCCTACATCGCAGTCTACTCAAGTATATAATATATTACCTATTTTTCTCCACTTTTCAAGGCTTTTATATAGCTATAAAAGTACGGATAGAAAAGTAGTATTTAAATTAGGTCTCCTTCCCCCTTCTTTATATTAGACAGAAAATCATAAGGCTTATGTAATATAGTACTCTGACTGAATTCTGAATATGAAACCTGTGAGTAGGTCCATTACATTCCACGCGTCTGATTCTAAGCACCGCGTTTAGAATAGATTTACAAGAGCTCTTTCGAATACTCATACCTAAATCCTCATTCCGGGCACCGTGCCTGGGATCAGTGACGTCCTCCCATGGCCAGCCACACCCAACCCGACCGCTACGGGCCACGTGTCGCCGCGATGGCAATACACAACCCCCAACCAGGCAGACCTCTACAAGCTGCTTTACTGGAAACGACTACTGCAGCCTCTATTAGGGTTACCGAAGGCCAGAGGATATTCAGCCCGATAGCAGCCTTTCTTGATAAGCATCGGAGTCAGCTAGGCCTTACTCCTAAGTCCTAACCAGCGAGGCGCACTCGCCGCACTCAGCAACGACCTAGCTAATATAGCTCAACAACACTTCAACGCCTATATCAGCGGTGTTCCCTTGATCTTGACTGCGACCCTCCATGCCCCTGTTCCTGCCCCTGCCCCTGCTGCCTCTGCTTCTTTACCCCTTTCTCCCCCCATCTCTTATATTCGAAAGAAAAAGGGTATACAGTCCTCTCAGATACACCCAAATTTAATTGACCAAGAAATAGTATCAGATTTTCTCTTCTTTTAAATCTCTGTACGCTCAGGACAATCTACTCTAATCTTTAATATTTATAATGCTTCTACTGCTGCATCTTCGATTAGGCCTGATAGAGCCGTATAAGAACTGATTAAACTTCCTGACTCTTACTTTACTTAATTAATCCTGCTGGCAGGCAATTTTAATCTGCTATATACCAGATGATAATCTTCACTCCAGCGGAGCCTCTCTACCTCAGCCGAGCCAGTATCTGAATGGCTGAACTAACAGGGACTAGTGCTAATCTCTGAGATTGATACCTTTACGCACAATAGAGGTAATATCCTTGACCTAGCCTTCGCATCAGGCTCTCTTGCTCTTACAGGAGCATATACTAGGGCCGCAGACCACCTAGATACTATATTAGACCATTACCCTCTTCTTACTACCCTCCCCTGGGGACAGAGACACCCAGAGGCTCTACAGAGGTTTAAACTTAGTACTCTAGACATTACCTGTTTCTAAACTCTCTTAACTCTAAACATTAATACCCTCCTAGCAACTGTACATTTAGAAAAGGATTATCTTGCAAGTAAGATTATTTCAGCTGTATACAGTGCATACGAAGCCTCTGCACACAGAACTAGACTACAGGATAGGAGACAGCCCTGATAGAATCCAAACTGTAAAAAAACACTTTCGAAATATCGCGCAGGTTTTTACTTACAAAATGACCTCCGCCGGGTAGTGAGACAGGTACAGCAAAACTACTGGAAAGATAAAATAAACTTAACAACTACAGCTAAAGAGGTATTCGACATATCTAAATGGTATAGAATAACAGGATCTTATCGCAGTCCTCTATTTACAGACCCTTAATAACCAGAGAACCTACCAGAAGTTGATATACAAGCTAAACGTGATATCCTAGCCCGCAATCTCCTGCAGAACTCTGCAGAGGCAGGGGATATATCACTTGACATACCAGCAGTCCCATCCAGGTCCCTACAATTCCTAGAGATAACAATGGCCCAGATAGAGAAAGCTATCTTGCACACAGGAAAAACAACTCTAGGAAGAAATGAACTACCGACTAGCATACTTAACATAGCATGGCTGTCACGGACTGTGACTTGCATCCGAAGACCTTCCTTCGCGATACCCTATGACCTAACTACCCGATCGGGACTAGCTTCAGAGCTGTCCCACACATATCGTGACCAGCTCCTGAATAGCTTCACAACCTAGTTTAGTTTCTTCGTTGAATGCATATCCTACATTTCCGCGATCTCTTATCGCCAGCGTAGCCGTTCGTCACAATGGCCCGTGATTAGAGACAGGGTTCTTGCTCTCTTTCAGGGCTGTTTATCAGTAGGCTACCACCCTCAATGCTTCCGCCATGCAATCCTGGCAATTATTCAGAAACCAAACAAGGTAGACTGGTCCAGCCCTAGGTCGTACAGGCCAATTGCCCTTCTCTCAGTCCTAGGCAAAGGCCTAGAGCGCCTCCTGGTGCGGAATATAGCATATATTGCAATCCGCTATAAGATACTTACTAGCTAACAGTTTGGGGTTTTACCTTTCCGCTCAGCAGTCGACCTAACCACATGCCTGTTGCATAATACAGAGCTAGCATTAAACCAGAAAAAGGCTGTTTCCTTACTGACTCTTGATATCAAAGGAGCCTTTGATGGGGTCTTTCTTGGTAGGCTAATCTACCGATTCCGTACGCAAGGCTGGCCTGACAATCTGATTCGCTAGATAGCTTCTTTTATTACAGGCCGCACAGTTCAGATCCGACTAGACAGTAAGCTAGGGCCTCTAATAGACATACTCTGCGGCCTGTTGCAAGGCTTATCTATATCCCCTATCATGTTCATGCTCTACATAGCCCTCTTGTTCCAGCTGGACGAGCCCCAGGCCAGATTTGGCTATGCAAATGATGCAGCATTCCTTACAATATTACCTACCCTAGGGAAAAACTGCGAAACCCTATCAAACTCTTTGCAAGAGGCCCTGGATTGGGGCCTGTCAGAAGGGATAAGTTACTGCACTTCTTACGGCACAGAGCTAATCAAAATTCTAGCTGTACACTATCAGTATCTATAGAGACTGTCATAATTAAAGAAAATACAATACGCCCGTATTTACGCTAGCTAGAGATTCTTTTTAACAAAAAGCTTAGCTTTAGATACTATATCAGAGAAATAGTTTCAAAAGTTCTAACTGTAGCAAATGCACTTCGCTCCCTTAATAATACAGTACGGAAAGTTAACCCTTACCTTATACGGTAGGCAATTAACGTTTACGTACTCTCTAAAGTTTACTATAGTAC
The DNA here is from genome assembly GCF_023601865.1 of Aspergillus affinis. Taxonomy (NCBI): domain Eukaryota; kingdom Fungi; phylum Ascomycota; class Eurotiomycetes; order Eurotiales; family Aspergillaceae; genus Aspergillus; species Aspergillus affinis. The sequence continues at coordinate 26,250 of NW_026515986.1, read as the reverse complement.
TGAAATCTGGTGGCCAGGCTACTCTTGCCCTGATTCATATACAGGAACAATCTTAAACCGGATCCAAGGATACCTTAACAGAGTAACTAAAGTTATACTAGCAGAGGCTAGAACAATTCTTTCAGTTTACTGTACAACTCCAATACCTGCTCTTTACCAAGATTCAGGGCTTCTGCCAGCAGAGATTGAGCTAGATTATATAGCTATTACTGTTACAGCCTGTGTACGCTGCCTCGACCCCTATTACTCACTCTACAGGAGAGCAGAAAAGGTAATCCGTATAAACCTCAAGAAAAGCCGCTTTGTACGCTGCGTACGCGCCCTGCCGAAATCAGAACAAATAAACTTACTGCAAAATGCCCCCTGGCTCCTGCGAGAGTCACGCGAAGCAGCCCAACAGCGGATCAGAGCCCCTGCAGCGGGCCAGACTAAGGAACAGTTAGTCAGCAATTTCCAGGACTTCTATATTTCTCTCCCTCAGATAGATATAAAGGTCTTTACAGACGGCTCAAAACTAGCAAATGGAATGGCAGGCGCGGGTTTTGCTCTATACCAATCTGGGAAACTATACCAACAGTCTTCCTTTTCGCTAGATCCCAACAAAGAGGTCTTTGATGAAGAGGCTGAAGCAGCACTAGCTGGAATCAAAGCAGCTCTTAAATTAATTACAGCCTACCTTGCTACTAACCTCTGGATCTGCCTAGATATCCTATGTGACATCCTGAAGACAGGGAACTTCCCGGTGCGGAGGAACGTTCGGGAGGAACGTCCTGGTTAGTTAGTATAGGATCTAGGGACCCTCCGGTAGGCATACAGGAACCTTCCTGGATGTTTTGCAGGTATTCCTGCCTGAGGCGAAGCCTCGGGCAGTATAAAGAGGCTCTAGATCCTCCTTTCTAAGATAGCCTTTCTTCCCCATGGGAAAATTCCTTGACTACGAGTCATAAACAAACTTGTCTTTTTCTAAGCTCCTTTGTAGACCGTCACAACCTAGAGGCAGCCACGCGCCTCCTCTCACCATTTACAGGTTCATCCCAAGGGGTCTTTAATACCTTCCAAGATCTTGCCTCATCCTGGTCGGCACGGGAACGATATCTATACACTGGCGACAGCTCCGTACGGATCTGCTAGGTCCCTGGTCATATGCAAATACTAGAGAATGAAGTAGCAGACCGAGCTGCCAAGAAAGAAATAGGTATGCCCCTTTCTCTTGTAAGCAAACACTCGTATGCCTCACTAAGGCAGCAGATAAAGGACGACACTATATCTGCCCTTTAGGAATACTGGCAGCTCAAGGCCCCGCAATTCCACCAGGATCTCTAGATTACTAAACCCCCCAGATGCCCTGCAGAACTAAAACTCCCGAGACACTTTCTCGCACGGATCTTGGCTGCCCGTACGGGCTATAGAGATTTCGCAGCTTATCACGAACGGTTCAATAATGAAGACGCACACCTTCTCTGGCGCTGCGGTACAAGGAAAACCTCAGTTCACTTCTTCTTCTGCTGTATCGCGAAGAGACGCCTGCCTCGACCCCCAGGTCCTCCCTCCGAGACAATCCCCTTCCTATTAGGCACCCCGAAAGGCGCGGCCAAGTTAACTGTTTGGCTTGTCGAAACCCGTTTCTTTGAGGACATCTGTACCCGATTTCCCTTACCCCAACTAGACTGAGGCTTCCCTCCCCAAAAAAAACAAAAACACGTGATAGTGGTAGTAGGTGAGGTTACGGAGTGTAGAAGGACCTCTGCAGCTGGCATTTCTTTTCTCTCTGTACCGCACAGTTTTTTTCCTGACTGAAGTAGCTATTACACGCGCTAAAATCCCTTATCTGTACATAGAACTAGCAGCTAGTTAGTGACGCCCATGGCTTACCCCCTGGCGGCCTTTGCCCCAACAGGGGACGGTGGGACAGGTGCTTAGGCGGTGTCACACGGCCGTAAAATACAACAACAACAACAAAACTAACCTGTGAGTAGGTCTACTTTTACTAGCTTTTAAGACCCAACCACGTTAGGAATATATGCTGAAAATCGGCCATGGAATTGACACTTCCTACATGTGATTTCAATCACGTGCATCTGTCCATCACATGTAGATTATATACATACGGAGTATTAGTCTAGCGAACGATCTCATGACTCTAAATTCAAAGTGGAAACTGAAACAGGAAAACCAACATCTCCAACAACAAACAACATGTTCAAAAAGCAAAACATCAAGAAGGCAAAACCAACGGTAAGAAAATCGGTTCCTGCACCCCCGCCATTAACTTCAGATACTCTCCCACCATGGGACTCATGCCCGCTTGCACGGCCTGCTGGATCCAGTCCACCAGGTCTAATGTCCGGATGTCCTCGCCAGTCTCTTTCTTCAAATAATCTTTAAACTCTTCCACGGGCAACACGACGTCTCCGGCGTGATGATAGAAGTTTAATAGTTCTTCTCCATTTGATTGGTCGTTGGGGTTGTCATCTCCATCATCTCTATCGTGCCCGTCAGACCTCACCGCCGTGAGAATCCGTCTCGCCACGTTCTCCACGTCCACGAAATCAAGCCACCCCGCCAGAATACTCCCTAGCACAGGGACGGCTCTCATCGCCCGCGAGAACCGCACCACGTTCGGGAAAATATCCTGCTCCGGTGCGCCGGGCCCCGTGATGGCTGTTGGTCGGTGGATGTGCACGTCCACGCCCCATTGCTGGCTTGCTTGCTCGAGATATATCTCGCCAACCCATTTGCTGGATGCGTAGCCTCCAATGCCGTTTTCGGTGGGTGGAGAGAAGGCTGCGATGGAGATAGCGGGGAACCCTGGGGCGGTTTTTGAGGGTGGCGCGAATTGGATCACGCTGGCTGTTGAGACGAAGTGGAGGGCTAGATGGTGAGTGCGGGCTTGATGCGCTAGCCATTTTGTGGAGGCCACGTTGGCGGAGTGCATGGCTGCGTAGGGTTTCAGGAAGTGCACGTCCGCGGCGTTGTGGATGATTGTGTTTGCTGATGCGAAGATCTGATCGCTGGTTTCTGGGTCCAGCCCGCATAGAGGGAGGCCGAGGTCACCTGAGTGGATGGTCACTCGGGATACGGAGTCCGGGGGGATGCTGGATACTAGGCGAGAGGGGGTTCGGACGGCGATGCAGTGGATCGTTTTTATGGTGGGATCTGCGAGGAGTTGTTGGAAGAGGACTTGGCCGAGGAAGCCTGTTGCGCCTGTGAGGATGATGATGTGGCCCTGCTTGTGGCGTGGCTTCCGTTGTGGAGGCTGAGTTGCTATCGGGTCTGCGTCGAGGGCGATTTCTTGGGCCCAGTCGATTCTGTCCCAGGTTTTGTTGGCGGAGTTGGTGATATACGCGGCCATCTTGGCTAGAGTTGTCCGCTCGAATAAGTCGACCAGCACGGTTTTTCGACCAAAGGCTCGGGTGATGGATTGCTGGAGTTTCACAAGGAGCATTGAGTTTCCGCCTACGTGGAAGAAGTCCGACTTACGGCCGATTTGATGCAGCTGGACTACTGCCGGGGGTAGGACCTCTTCCCACAGAGCTCGGAGATGTGCCTCTGCTTCGGTGAGACTGGATTCATTGTCCGTGGTGTTGATGGGAGGAGTGACATGATAGGGTAGGGCCTCGATCGCGCGTCGGTCTATCTTGCCATGTGGGTTGATAGGTAATGAGTCGGCGATAATAACCGCTGCCGGCCACATGTACTGGGGCAAAGGCAAGGACGGCGTGAGAGCATCCACGAACGCTCGTTGCTCCTCCGAACTCAAGTCCTGTTGCTGCTTGCGATGGAACATCACATGTGCTAAGAGGTACTGCACGTCGGTATCTCCTCGCACAGTGACGATGACCGTCGTCAGCCGGCCTTTCGCCGCCTCAAGCAGCGCGCATTCAATATCGTTCAAGTCCATGCGCAAACCTCGGAGTTTTATCTCCGTGTCACCACCGATCCGGCCTTCAAAATCCAGGATACCGTCCGGTCGCAACCTGCCGCGATCACCAGTGCGATACCCTCGCAAATCGCTGTTACTGACGCTCAAAGAGCTGGATCGTGGAGCCGTGAACTGCACGAATTTCTCGCGGCTCAAGTCCTCGTTATTCAGGTATCCAAGCGCAATTCCAGGGCCGGTAATGAGGATTTCGCCTGGTACCCCAACTGGCACCGGCATCAGATTTCGATCCACCACAAAAGCCGAGTAATTCACATTTACAGGGCCCAAAGGTACGGGTTTATTCAAAAGTGAACGGTAGTCGACCTCGAACGAGTGCGAAAAGATACTCACCTCCGTCGGACCATACAGGTTGTGTAAGTGCAAATCCTGCTTGCCCAGTGTCTGGACCTCGTGCTTGAGGCTGTCGCTCATTTTCTCGCCGCCCGAAAACAGAACTTGCCATTTGGACGTGGCAAGGGCGGACGCTTTCTGGGGCAGGGAGTTGGTGAGTTGCAACCAGCTTTCGTACTCCGATGGAGTTGCTAGTGTATGGGTCAGTTCGTGCTTCAGAATCCGATCGACGATGGCAGCTGGGTCGCCTCGGTATTCCCTTCGGAGTAGAAACAGGCGTCCTCCGTTGCTTAGGGCCATGAATGCTTGCGTCACAGATGCGTCGAACGTTAGTGCACTCTGCTGCAGCATAGCCATATCTGGTCCGAGCGCGAACATCCGGCTTGATGTTTCGAGCCTCTGCGCAAATCCCGAATGGGCGAGGATGACTCCCTTGGGTTGGCCTGTGGAGCCACTTGTGTACAGGATGAACATGGTGGAATCTGGCTTTGATCGATTCGCGACCGTGGTTTGGTTGGTCATCTTCGCCGTGGCGACGTCGATGGAGATCACGTCGGGCTGCCCGGCTAACAGCTCAGGGACATCCTTTGCGTTAGCTGAGTGAAAGAGGACGACCTCCGGCTGACAGCTTTGGGCGATCCGCTGGAGTCGAGGGAGTGAAAGCTTAGGGTCAAAGGGAATATAAATCGCTCCTATCCGGAGGACAGCCAACATACAGCAGACCCAGTCGATGGAAGGCTGTTGGAACACAGCCACTTTCCAACCGGGAACTACACCGTGGCTCAACAGAACCGCGGCGATGGCGTGCACGCGGATAGACATCTCCGCGTATGTCAAAGACAGTGAACCATCCTCGAGCGCGGGCCGCTTAGGGAAGCGAGCCACTATCTCGTCAAAGCGGTCTACCAGAGTTCCTTTCCATTGCAGCGCATACTTCGGGCCTTGTGACAACGTCATAGCTTTATCGATATCCTCAGCCGCGTAGAGCTGCGCTTCATCCAGCCTGAATTCCAGACTCTGGCTGAAGGCGCTCAGCAGCTGCTTGAAGCTGGCCGCTAGGACCTCGGTTTGTTCCGGCGAATACAAATAACTCTGCGTCACAAACATGATTGTGGCCTCGGACGGCGCGTTCTCGATCACATCCAAGCTAATGTCGTACCCCGTCTTCCCAATTTCATATTTATCGCCATCAAGGCGGCAATTACCGAATGGCAAACTTTCTTGCGCGCCCTGACGATAGTTCACAACAGCCTGGAATAGGGGAGAGTATGATGATGACCGGGTGACCTGTAACTCATTGTATAGCACGTCGATGGGGACTTTGGAATGCGCTAGGGCCGAATGCGCTTGGGTGCGTGCCTCCTCTAGGGCCTGCGCGAATGAAGCCTGACCGTCTCCGCGCAAACGGACTGGTAGAAGATTCAAGTAGAAGCCCACACTGTCCGGCGCGCCACTAAGATGGTTTCTATTGCCGTCGGCCACCCCGATGACGAGGTCGTGACTCCCTGAGAAGCGATATAGCAGAGTTTTGAATACGGCTAGGTAGAGATGGAACGAGGTAGCTCGGTGTTTGCGTGCAGCTTGCTTGATCTGCGCTCCAAGAGCCCGCGGGACCTTGAAGTCTACGCGATGATGTGCGTATTGCAGCATTGGCTGGCGGGTCGACCGCGCGGAGACAGATAAGATGGGGAGAATATCAGGCATATCGCGCAGCTCATCGCGCCAGTACTCGATATCGGAATGAACGGCGTTGCTCTCTATCTGCTGGTACTGCCAGGTAGAGAACTGGTGATATTGAAGTGGTTCAGACCCCAGCGCCCGTCCGCTGTAGACCGCTTCTAGATCCTTCAGAACCACCTGCAGACTGATTCCATCCATGTTGATGTGATGGTAGCCGATAATGATATAGTGACTCTGAGAGGGCCCCGACAAGAACATGATGCGCATACTCTCACCCATGGTGAGGTTGTATTCGTGTGCGTGCATGAGATGGAATTGTTGAACAGCTTCGTCGTAGTTGCGGACGGAGCCCCTCTCCAATTCCAACGTGGACTCGGGCAGAATTCCTTGCCATATTCCGCCCTCCTCTACCTCGAAGAAGCAAGTCCGCAATGCGGTATGTCTGGTTCCAAGTGCGTGGACAGCCCGCGCTAGGGCTTCCATAGCAGGAGCTCCGCTGAGCCGGATCAAGCAGGTGATGTTGAATGTCGTCCTGTCTTCGAGGTATTTGGACAAGAACCAGAATCGACGCTGTCCATACGACATTTGCTCGCGTTGTACGACAGGCGGTGGCCCGATCTTGGTGGTGTCCGGCTCGCTAGTGGATGTGGACGGAATGGAGCCATTCAAAGGAGTAGATATCATCTCTGCTTTTGAGCTGTCCATGGAGTGGATAGATGCAGTCTCTTCGAATTGCTCGGAAGCTTCCTCAACCTGCTCTGAGGCATTGTCGAGCGGCTCATTAGCGCTTCCCTCCACGGCTGCAGGCTGGAGTTGCTTGACCGCGTAGGCGATCAAATCGGTGATTACAGTGCCTCCCATAATCTTCAGCACAGGCATATCCACGCGCAGCTCACGCAGCCACCATGACCGAATGTCTACCGCCACAAGGGAGTCAACCCCGAGCTCATCCACACCTTGACTAAGCAATCTGGCGCGGGCCGTTGTATCCTCAATTTCCGGCAAAGATAGAGCCATTACAAGTTTCTGCAAAAAGGCATCCTCCACAATTTGTCCAATCTCAGCTTCGTCAAGCGCCTCCGCCACACTCGTCGCAAGAGAAACCATTGACTGCGCCTGTGCATGGGCGGAAGATGAGATTGACTCAGTTGGCAGAATACAGTGGGAGAAGCGAGGATTCTGCTCCCATTGCACGGTATTCAACTCATCACGGCGACAAAGCCGGATGCCTGCCAGCACCTGCGGGTTCTCCACCGCGTTATCCGGTCGGCCAGCCAGAATGGCCTCGGCGAAGCTCTGGTGGAAGTCGTACTCAGACATCCATAAATAGCCGTAGTCGCGCAGCTGGACCTGCAGGGCGTAGCTACGGTCACGTACCAGCACCCCCACGCCCATCATGGCCCCGATATCGATCACCGAGCCTACCAGTCCCCGCTCTTTGCGTTGTGCCGCGAGCCCGGCCATGAACATGTTAGCCGCTGTATAGTTGGCTTGTCCACTGTTGCCGCAGGCACCCGTTAGAGAGGATAGCATGATGAAGAAGTCGAGAGGGTGGCTCTCTGTGAAGATGGAATTGAGGTATCGGCTGCCGTCGATCTTGGGGCGCAGCACTGTGTGCATATTCTCGACATCCATATCGTAGATGGAGGAATCCCGAAGTACCATGGCTCCGTTGACCACGCCAGCAATGGGTGGGACAGTCTCTTGCAGTTGCCCGTATAGGGTCTGCACTGATTTGGGGTCCGTAATATCACTAGGTTTTGGTTGTTAATGACTCTTTGGGGCGGTTCCCGGGAATGGGATGTTCTCTTACCTGGCAATCACAGTGATTATTGCTCCCTTCTGACGGAGGCATTGTATCCATCGCTCGTCTACCCTGGGACTCCGACTGGTGACGACTAGGTGTCGAGCGCCCAGTCGGACCATCCACTCACAAAGCGACAATCCCAGCCCACCCGTAAGACCTACGAGCAAATAAGTCCGATCGGCGTGGAACAAAGGCTGTGCTTCAGCGGGGTCTAGCTGGGCCACGACAGATTGCGCCTGCCAGTCAATCAGGGCATAAGGAGAATCGAGCCTTTGTGGCAGCTCCGCAAGTTTAATGAGATGCCCAGAAGATGGGATAGCACTACCATCCCCATCGACGCGGAACTGCTCGTACGCTCGCTGTAGTGCATTCACGCCGTTATTATCGGGAAGAGTACAGGCTCCTGCGCCTCGCACCAGTTGCATCTGAATCAGGCGGCAATCGTGCATGGTCGAGAGACGACGCGCTGCAGAGTCATATTGGGGCGATTGCGAGAAATCGAGGACGACCGATGGTCGCGTGGGGATTGATGCTCTCAACTCTCGATCATTGGCTCTTCGATGAAGAACGACATCCCTTGGATTATTGGTCTTGTTGTGCGTGGCCCAAACTATGTTGTATCCCCTAGCTCGAGCAAGACTGGAGAGAATGGTTCGTGAATTGGATTCAACATCGAAAGCAACGACGCTGGTCCCGGGAACAGCGTCTCGCAAGACGCTTTGGATGAGCAGGCGGGTTATCAAATACTCGGTTATAACAACATCAGCGGGGGTGACCTCCCGGTTCTTATCTCCATGGAATATGCACAGCTCTTTCTCCACAGCGACCTGACTGGCTAGTCTGGGAGCCAGTGCGAATAGCGTCCTGTCCGAAGCCTTGCAGCGTCCAAAGACGATATACTGAGTCTTGCCAGATGCTAGACTGAGCGGTTGTGTGGCGGAATAAATCACGCTTACGAGTACCATATTGCCCGCTGGCGACAGCTGAGGTTCGTGATCCAGGTGAATAGTAGTTTCGCCCGACGCGGCTCTCTGCAGGCAGATTGCAGTGTCCGAAGGATTGACAGATTGGGGGACCAGTCGTCTTCGCGCGTTATACCGATCGTTCTGAGCCTTGTGTGGAATAACTCGAGGAATGTATGTTTTGCCATTCTTAATCAGGAGCTCAGGCTCATTTGACCAGAGCACAGACGAAGCACTGGCCGAATCTTGCCGCTCCCTACCAAGGAGACAGAGACGCACGGCATGCTCTGCGATAACTCGTGCGTCTGCTGCCTCGATTTCATTCCCGATATCCAAGAATTGGAGATTCAAATGCGGCATTTCGAGCATCGCAGTTCGCCCAAAGCCAACTGTAGCGTTACAGTATGGCTCGCTGCTACGCGCCCCTCGGAGTAGCCAGAGGATGTTCTGTGATTGGTCGAAAAGCGTCTTCAACGCGTTCCATATATCTTCTCGCAGATTTTTGAACACGGGACTATCCAAATCACTGAGACAGATGATTGTGCTGAGGGCGTTAATTGGGGTATCGGCCAAGTCATTCAAAGAGTCGCGTCTGGTCATTCGGGGGCATTTGGGAGATAAGTGGACCGACAGATCCTCAATCAGTCTGAGTGTGGACATGCTCGTGCCCCCCACTAGAACGACCTCCGAGAGGTCCAAGTCTGATGGAGTGCTGAGCAGGGGTTGACGCAAGAGCGCGACTCGCTCGTTCGTCGCTTGACTGACAATGATACTCAATGGCTGACCTGAAGACGATGAGTGAAGCGCGTCTATGCCAGCAAACCCGTGTTCTCGAAGCTGACGGTGCCATTCTGGAATTGTCAAAGGCATCGTCTCGGCAATGTCACTGTAGAGATCAAAGCGGGCCAGCTCTCCCACGGTCTGCAAGAAAAGATAGCCTCCGGGGCGAACCAAGCGTCTAGCGGCCTTGAGCATATCATCAACGGGGACATCACTGAGCACCAAACTGGCTATAATGAGGTCGGACTGGTTGGCCGCGAAGCCCTGCTCCTCGACTTTCCGTTTGAAGTCTATCGTTGAGATGCTCATCCGTGCCTTCGAGGGTATTATTTCCTTGAAGACTTCCATGCGAGATTTTGGCGAGGCCAGGGTATAAGATGAGAACCCCGGGTTTATGTCTTGCAATATTGATGCGGCTAAGCTTAGGTTGCTCGCGTCTGGCTGGGGGTTAGCCTAATATCCTGTACCGTGTTTCATTTTCCGGCCACTGGTGCACTTACTGAGTTCAACAATATTCATTGCAGGATACCGATGTAACAGCCGACGAAGCAACCGGCCCAGCTGGCTGTTAGAGCTAGCCACCCCCAAGCCTCGCTTGAAGTATTTGGAAAGAAGATCGGTTTCCCAAAGCTTCTGCGCATGGCTACCTGTATGTTCCCGGTCACTCTGGGACAGGAAGCCTACGGTGTTAACCAAGATAGTTAGATCGATATCCTCTGGGTCAGACAAGTCAGGTTGTTCTGCTGCAGCAGAATCTGCTCCTTCCATTGTGGTAGGCTCCTCTTCCTGTGACTCAGAAAGTGCAAGCAGATGGCGATTAATTCTGGCGATACCAGCAGCATATTTATCGGCGGGCTCATTGAGGCTAGCGGTGTCGACAAGATGCTTCTTCGCGGCTGCAATGATTTCCCTTCCTTTCTCCTCAACACAGGGTGGTGAAGAGACCGAGCTTGCATCATCAAGATTGGCATTCTCCCAAACCTCACTCGCAAAGAGTGCCCTGTCGTCCGCAGCCGTAGGTGGTACGACTGGAATGACAGTGATCTGCTCGACTCGAATAGCGGCTGCTTCATTAGCTGTGCGCGACAACGTGATGTCTGCATTTATAGAAGCCTTTAAGCCTTCCTCGGACTCGGTGTGGAAATTAAACCTTTTTCCGGAGGTCACACACAAGGCCGGATTCACTTGCACTCGTTTGATGCTTGTCGGGACGTGCAGCGACGAAAGACGGCCATCCCCAGGCCAACTGTAGGCTAGAAAGACTGACTGGAAAGAGGCATCTAACATAGCAGGGTGAACGAGCATGTCAGTAAACCCTTCAACATCGGATTCAGGCTGATAAACAACACCGGTGCTGAGATTGAGGTATCGTGCCAAGTTAGCTAGTGCTTTGAAGGGCCCCGTGTAATAATAACCCAGTTCTTTCAACCCGTCATAGAACCTTTCCGTATCTACCTGGATAACATCCTCAAATACCTGGCGGGCAGAAGGGAGGGTTTCTTCCTGAGGAGTGCCCAACGTGACACAGACGCGACCATGGGCTGCCAATATGAGAGACTTCGACCCCCGGCCAGCAGTGGTATGACAATTGAACGTGGCGGTCAAGCGTCTATCAGAGCCATCTTGCGATTCGCGCGCGATGTTTGCAAGTGCCACGACAACATCTGCTCCAGCATCATCCTTATCGAATGTTATCGGTCGATCGATGATGAGGTCAAGGACCTCTATCAGGGATATGCTATGCTCACGGCCCGCCACCGACCTAGTTGCTTCAATTGCCATCGAAATGTACCCTGAAGCCGGGAAAATGATTTGCCCCTGCATGGAATGTCCCCGTAGCCAAGGAATCTCCTTGAGAGATAGGATATTTCGCCATTGAGCATAATCCGGGTTGCTTGTTTGACGATTTCCCAGTAGGAGATGTGGGAATGAGTCGCGAGTCAGTTCATCATGTATAACACGGGACTCATGCCAGAAAGGACGACTGTGATCCCAGGGGTAGAACGGCAGGTTTCGTACGAGCTGGTATTTTTCATCGGTATCCGAAAAGACCGCCTGCAGTTTGGGAGGGTTCAGGGCATCACGTCCAAACCGAGCCCATATGAAGCTCATAGTATCACTGAAGGCTTTTACGTCATGGGAATTGCGATGTAGCAACCCTGTATAGGGAAGCTCCGATTTTAGTGCGTCCTGGATAGTCGCCGTTGCAGGTCCCTTCAGCGCTGGATGCGGGCCCACCTCGAGAACCAGATGATAAGGATCGGAGTGTTGGATTGCCTTGGTGAGTGCATGTGAAAACAACACCGGACGGCACATGTTGTCGACCCAATATTGTCCCTCGAGGCCTTCAGCGCCGGTGATTATATTCCCATCATACACACTTGAGTACCATGGGCAGCGACGCTCGTTCACCTGGATTCGTAAGGCGTCCAAGGAACTCCCATACAGGCCTGCACAAGGGCGCATATGATGAGAGTGATAGGCTTTGTCGACCATCAACGGGCGCGCGAACTTCTTCTCGTCCTGGAAGACAAGGTGTGCGTGGTTGACAGCATCCTTATCACCCGACATTGTCACGCTCGCCGCGGAGTTGCTAGCAGCAACAGTCAGTCTACCAGCAAAGGTAGGCAGCTCGCACAGCTCTTGGGCATCTTCCATAGATGTTCCGGCCGCAAGCATACCTCCCGGTGTTCCCTGTTGGCCGCCTGCCTGCGCTGTATGCAATCCGCGATAATACGCGATCCACATAGCCGCCTCGTCTGATAAGCACTCCGCGGCATATGCTGCTCCGATCTCGCCAGATGAGTGACCGACGACTGCGGAGAACTCAACTCCTGCCGCTTTCAAGCAGTCCACAAGAAGAATCTGGACTGCGGTACACAATGGCTGGGATAGACGTGCTTCTCCAACTTTGGCGCCAGGAGATAACATTTCCTCTTTAAGCGACCACGTCGGACGGTCCTCCTCGGGTAGACGAGATAAGCTTTCTTCTAATTCGGCCACGCGACGCTCTAACCAAGGGGAGCTTCTGATAAGTTCGCGTCCCATCGTGGGCCACTGAGCTCCTTGTCCGGTAAAGACGCCTAACACGCGTAGCTGTGCATGGCCGATACTGACAGGTTTCACCACTGGAGATTGACTGTGTGTCCGAATCTTATCCGCGCTAACAAGGAGGTTATTAACCAAATCTGAGGCATTGGTCCCAGAACAGGCAGCTCGGATAGGCCACAAACTCCGACGGAAGTACAGAGTCCACGCAAGATCGGCAAGATCGGTATTGGGGTATTGTCGAAGATGAGTGGCAACCCTTTCCATCATGTCGGCCAGAGCCAATTCGGACTGTGCTGAGAAGACGAACGGCATGATGACAGGACCACTGTGTCTGGACCTTCGCTGCTGAATGTTTGAATAGCTTTCTAAGATGGCGTGGGCGTTCGTTCCACCGAATCCAAAGCTGTTCACGCTGGCTCGACGAACTGAGCCTGAATGCGCTGGCCATTCTTGCAGCTCAGTCGGAATACGCAGACGCGTCCAATACGGCTCAATCTCTGAGTTCAATGTGCGGAGATGCATGTTGGGAGGGATCTGAGCATTTTGAAGTGCCAAGGAAGCTTTGAAGAGACCTGCCAAACCTGCAGTACCCTCCGTGTGTCCTATAATTGTCTTGATAGAGCCAACTGTTAGATTGACCTTTCCGTCTTCGTCTGCTCCCGGTCCAAAGAAGGCATTAAAGATGGCTCTCGCCTCTTGCGGGTCTCCTGCCTTGGTGCCAGTGCCATGAGCTTCGAAGAATTGCGGCCGGTCTTTGACGAGATCCAAGCCACCGGCTTTGTATGTCCTGCGAATCAATTCGGCTTGAGCGTCGCTGCTAGGCATGGTGATACCTTTCGTACGCCCATCCTGATTGACGCCGGTGGCCCTAATCACACATTCGATACTGTCACCATCTTCCAGTGCCGTTGAGAGCTTCTTCAAAACGATCGCAGCGACACCATCACCACGGGCGTAGCCATTCGCACGGCCATCCCACATGCGAGATCGACCGTCGGGTGAGAGCATCTTCAGCTTGCTCTCAGCAATGTACGGCTCAGGTCCGAGGAGAAGATTAGAGCCCGCGGCAACGGCAACACGAGACTCGCCTGACCGGAGAGCCTGGATTGCCTGGTGAACAGCGACCAAACTGGATGAACATGCGGTGTCAATTGTCCACGAAGGGCCATGCCAGTCAAAAGCATACGAGACTCGATTCGCCATAATTGCTCGGGAGGTTCCGGTCGCAAAATAAGTGGGCAGCGTATCCAGATCGCGGGTCAGAATGTCATTGTAGTCAGCGCACATCTGGCCCACAATTATAGCGGTATTCGATCCCCTGAGGCTCTCTACTGGCAGGCCACCGGATTCTAGAGCTTCATAAACAACCTCAAGTAGGAGCCTCTGCTGGGGATCGATAGCCGCCGCTTCATTTGCGCTAATCTGGAAGAAACCGGCGTCAAAGGTCCGTACATCCTCCGTCAATGTATATGCATGTCGAACGTTGCTGGAGCCATGGTGCAATCCATCCGGATGATAGAAACTGGCTGCGTGGTAGCGCTCAGCTGGGATCTCGCGCAGGACGTCCCGGGGTTTTGATAGTAATTCCCAGAGCTTGACGGGCGAATTTGCTTGTCCTGGAAATCGGCAGCCACTGCCAATGATAGCGATAGATTCAGTAGACATGTTGTTTATCTGCGAACAAGCCCTGCCGGTTGACATGTTCTCGTTGACCTTCTCTCCTACAGCGCCAACAGCCCTCATCCTTTATATTATGGTACACTCGTTGAAACATCTCGTGTTCGGGTAATCAAAAGCCAGAGTAAGTGAGTATTTTTCTGCTATAACGCTGGATTATTATGTGTGCCGATACAATAAGCCGGATGGTGAAGTCTGAAGGTGTGTTTCCGATGGAAGACGGAAGCGAGGCTAGAGGCCGATGCCTGGGGCAGCGAGTTCGGAGACATTTTGCACCTGCGTCGGCTTCGGACTCGGAATCTACAACTCTGCAAAATGTCTCCGAACAGCTCAAAAAGACCGCGGAAATGGGTTTCTCGCCATCTTTCCTCTGTTTCTCTTTTTACCAAACGCAAGAGACCGAAATTATTTACCATTGCGCACTCCGACTTGCGATCCACCGAACAACATGATGGAAACCAAGAACAGTTCTCCCAAGCCGGCTGATACAGCTGATACACCACCAGCCGAGATCTCGGACGAGCCAAAGTCTACCTTCAAGCCTGATGTCCGGTTTTGGTTGGTCTTTGCTGCGCTGTGTGTGACTTCCTTGCTGGCCGCTCTCGAAGGAACTGTCACGTCCACTGCTCTTCCTACCATTGTCGCTGAGCTCCACGTTGGCCAAGATTACCCATGGGTATCCAACGTCTACTTTTTGACTACGTACGTGAAATATCTTAATTGCGCAAGCTTGCCGTTAAGTACAGAAGCTAATTTGTTTGGCCCTGCATAGAGCATGCTTTCAGCCGCTCTACGGACAACTCTCCAATGTCTTCGGTCGCCGGTATCCCATGATTTCGTCCGTCGTCTTCTTCATCCTCGGTAGTGGTATTTGTGGAGGTGCCTCGAGCGCGGCCATGCTTATTGTTGGTCGTGGGATTCAAGGCGTTGGAGGAGGCGGAATCCTAATGCTCATCGAACTCATCGTATGCGACTTGGTCCCCTTGGCTCAGCGGGGCGCATATATTGGACTGATGTTTGTCTTCTTCGCTATCGGCACATCACTGGGCCCATTTATTGGCGGTACCATTGTTAGCAACACTACCTGGCGATGGGTCTTTTACCTTAATCTTCCGATCGGAGGCGTGGGTCTAGTTCTGCTGATCCTCTTCCTACAAGTGAACTATAACCGCGAGATGTCCATTGGGGAGAAGCTGAAGCGCTTAGATTACTTCGGAAACTTGCTGCTGATTAGCACAATTGTGTCTATTCTGATTGCGCTTAGCTGGGGCGGCACTCGTTACCCCTGGTCCTCAGGCCACGTTATCGCACCTCTAATTATCGGTCTCCTTGGAATTCCAGCATTTATTTTCCTTCAAGGTACTCCGCTTGTTAAAGAGCCGACCACCCCATTGCGACTGTTTAGCAACCGCACTTCAACTATAGCGTTCTTTAACACCTTTATACACGGCCTCGTCAGCTTCTGGATTCTGTATATGCTTCCGGTCTACTTTCAGGCTGTTCTACAATCTTCCCCCGAGCGCTCCGGCGTGCAGCTTCTCCCGACTGTGATCTCTATGATTCCTATTGCCGGAGTATCGGGCGCAATTCTCTCTAAGACAGGTAATTATAGAATACTCCAAATCGTCGGCTTTGCCCTCCTTACTATCGGCCTTGGCACTTTCACGGTACTAGGCCCCGGCTCTTCCACAGCAGCGTGGACGTTGACGCAGATGGTCGCTGCGTTCGGCGGTGGAGTGATTATGCCCGTATCTCTGCCCGCGGTCCAGGCCGGGCTCGAGGAGAAAGACGCGGCGACTTCTACAGCACTATGGGCCTTTATCCGCAGCTTCGGCATGATCTGGGGTCTCGCGGTACCCGCAGCTATCTTCAACAATCAATTCGATAAGTTTGCCTCGTCGATCAGCGATAGCTCGGTACGTGATATGTTTTCTGGGGGTAATGCGTATGCCTACGCCTCGGGTGCAACCATCAATGCGCTCCCAGCCCGGGTGCGAGCCGAGACTATCGATGTGTATACCCGTAGTCTGCGGGTGGTGTGGCAGGTGTCCATCGGTTTTACGGGGTTGTCGTTCCTGCTCACCTTCTTGCAGAAGAGCATCAAGTTGCGGTCGCATCTGGAGACGGATTACGGGCTGAAGGAGAAGGACGCAAAGGAGGGTTCGGATAGAACTTTGGGGGCTCATTAATCGCATTCAGGATAGCCGTGTTGTTAGAGGCAGGGTGAGATGCTTTTGAACTTGCCTGTTATTTTTCGTTGGCGCCCTGTAAGCCTGTAAAGAAGGCTAAGTTGGCGAGGAAGGATGGGCTGGATGGTGCGTCTATAGAGCGAGGACCTTTTCTCAGAATTCTGCTCAATACTCGCAATTTAGCTAATAGTACCGAGCTAAAATATCGAAACTTGACATTTCTGCTTCTGCCTAACCCTGTATAACTTCAATACTCCGTTTAACATCCCACTGCTCATCCAAGAACTGGAACAAACGCTGCTGAAGAAGACGCCACGCACCGACCTTCCCTTGCAGCCCACCATCTCCTGCCTCCTTCGCAATCCAAACATGCCGTTTCTCCTCCGGCAAATGATCCAACGCCTGCTCGATCCTCAACGTACTAATCTCCGGCGCAGTGTAAATCGTCTGCGCTGCTCCACTAATCATCACCGCACACTTCACCTGACGAAGATAATTCCCGGATCCCTCATCACCCTTTAACGAATACCTCTGCATCTCGCGCATCGCCTCGGCCGGCGTCTCCTTCCCAAAAATCCACATAACATGAGTCAGCTCCCACTTGAGCTGGAAATTCCACCGTGACAACACCCGCCACGTCGCATCGAACATCCCATCCGTGATCCAGCCCGCCAGCCACGCCCGAATAAACCACACCGGCATGCGCGACGTCGCCAGGTCGAACATATCGTAGAAAGGATCCACGGCGACGCACGCCGACACGCGAGCATCCACCGCTCCTCGCAGCGCATAGTACGCCCCCATGGAAACCCCGGCCAGGGCAATCCGCGACACGTCCAACAACAACTCGGGCTGCTCCTTCGCCAGCTTCTCCACGTAATCCAGCACAGAGGCCATCACCTCCTCCCAGTCCGGGCGCATTTCACTCCTCCCTTCGCGCAAACTCGCGCCCTGCCCGGGTCCATCGAACACCAGAACCGCATATCCGTGCTGGCATCCGCTCGCCCCGTAGAGCAGGTACAGCTCCTCAGAGGTCGAATCCGCTCCATTGACACACACAACCACAGGAAGAAGCCCCTTACCCTTCCGAATCGTCGTCATCTCATGTCCCTGGCCCGGCAAAAACATATACCCCGGCAATTGCCCTCCGCCGGAGTACGGGATCTCCAGAACGCGTGTGCGGTGCCCGAGCATCGGAATCGCCCGATGAAACGCATTGACGCTCCGCGTGAAAAGCGCTCGTACGCGCGCATCCGGGCTCCCCGGTCTGTCATTGAACATGTATTGGCTGGCGCGGAAGTAGTTGGCGGCGCGCAGGAAGGCGTCGCGCGCGGCAATGCGATCGCCGTGCTTCGTGGCCTCTAAGGCTATCGCGTGCGCCTTCTCGGCCTGGATGAGCCAGCCCCAGTACCAGCTCTCTGGGTCATCGTTGGCGATTTGCACGGCTGCGTCGAGGCATTCGGCGAGCTCGGCGCCCCCAAAGGAGATTGTGCCGAGGATTCGCGTGAACTCGAAGTTGAAGAAGGAGGAGGGGAAGAATTGATACATGTTGATTTAGGCTGTTTTGAGAAAATAAGGACATGTATACATATGGTGGTTATAAATTAGTGGTTCTTATATCGGAGACATTTTCCATCAAGTTTTGCCGGATCGGCGAGTCTCGGACAATGAACCGGGTTTGGTATCTTCGTTGCTTATTTACAGTCGTGATCGGGGTCGGAAGTATTTGCATCTCGGAGGACTTGGGCTACTGGTGTGCTCTATATAATGAGGCAGAACGTGTTCCTGAGTTATGTTCCTCATTCCCACCGCACAGCTTTTGTTACCTCGCACCCTACATCTCAAAGCCAACCAAAGCCCACCATGTCTGAAACTGGATACAAAAAGGTCCTCCGCCTCGCAGGCTCCTACTACAAACTCCCCGAGGTCTCCGAGGAGGACTTCCACTCCTTCATGTCCAACGACCACGCAGTCAAAGCGGCCAAAGTCCACGAGAAATACGGGACCCTCCACTACCAATTGGTTCGTGCTCACTATTACCTACAAGACCCTAACATACATACCACAGTCTAACTCAAAGCACCGTGCAAAGGCAATCGGAAACAGCCACACTCGCGAGCTGGCCCACGGCCTGAAACTCCCCTGGAAGATCGACGACCACGACGTGACCATCGAGTTCTACTTCACCGATGTATCTACCCTGCTCGCCGTGTCCGCGGACGAGGAATTCAAGGCTCTGCACGTCGACTCCGAGAACTTCGTTCGTCTTGATGCGACTACTGTGGCTGTGACTTGGGTGGAGGTGTTCCTCAAGGATGGGAAGCTGGTTCATATTAGCCCGGACGGAAAGTCTCAGCATCCACCGTTTGCGGAGCGGATTGATTTCGTGTTGCCTGAGAAGCCAGCGGCGAAGTATTATTAGTTTATTGGTTTTATGGTTAGGATGGTTAGGGTTGGTAGTCCGAGGGGATCGGAGGTATAGGTCATAAGTGGACTTGTTCATCATAATGGATTAGTGCTATAAGCCCCTATCTCATAAGAGTGAGCTTCATGGTATCAATCAATTAGAGCCAATTCGGATATTTGAACGATATAATGCCAGTTATAAAACTCCATCTCATAAGTGCAAGCTGCATGAGTATCAATTGGTTCGAGCCAATTCGGATACCTGTGATGATGTAATACCAATTATCGACGCTCCATACACGTTGGTTGTTATACTTATGATGGATAGTCTTCCCTCTGATCCAGCTCAATCAAGACGAAGTGAACATGAACCAATTATCAGGAGCAGATAGAAATAGCCTAAACACCTCTAGTAGACCCTGAAAAAGAAGCTTCATTCAAATCTATAGATCCATCTGGCACTTATCAACAATATACACCAACTTCTCCCCGGAGACCTTCTTAGCCTTAAGTAAACCCAGTCCCCGAGGAATATCCTCCCAGCCCTCATCCATCACACGGACCGGATGGGCCCTCAGTTCTCCATTCTGCAGCATCCGCTCCACCTCCTCAAACATCTCCCGACCCAACACTCGATGTCTGGGATCCGCCTCCCTGCCATATCCCCGATCGAGCGCGATCCGTTTACCGAAGATGCTCAGCGCCAGCACCCATCCCATAGACACAGCCTTACGCAGCCGTAACTCGTCGCCGAACGCCTCCAACCCGCAGTACATGCCCCCCGCGCGCCCGATACTCCCCAGGCAGAGACCAACGGTCTCCGGCGCCGTGATACAGTCCAGCACATACCGGAGCGTGTTCTTGGTGTAGCTCCGAATCTCCTCGGCGCACTGCTCGGACTGGTAGTCGAAGACGGCCTCGGCGCCGTAGAAGCGCACTAGATCCGCATTTCTGGGTGAACAGGTGGCGATGGCGCGGTAACCAGCTCTGGGATTATAGGTAGTCAGCGACAGCCCGAATACGTGAAAGCTCCGTATCAGAAAGAAACAGAAAAGCATCTACCGGCGCAGAAACTGCAACGCCATCGTCCCCGTGGCGGTACTTCCCCCATAGACCAGCACAAACTCGTCCTTTCGCTCTGAGCAAGCGCACGGATCAATCGCCAGCCCCAGCTCATCCCGAAGAGCCAAAGCCATAGTTGCCGGACCCGCGCCCCCGATGGCCGCCGCGTCCGTAAATGACAAGTGCGGAGGAATGGCCGCCAGAATGTCCGCCGTGGCTCCGACGTACTCGGCAAAGGCCCCGACAGCGAGGTCGGCTGGGTTCGCCCCGTGCACTCCGCCGCACACGCGATCCCCGACCTTGAACCGCGAGCTCGCCGCAGATCCAACGGCTGCTACTGTGCCGGCGAAATCGCACCCGGAGATCGCGCCCGGAGTCGGGAAGTTCGCGAACATTTTGTAGTCCGTCGGGTTTAGTGCTACTGCTGCCGTGCGCACTAGCACCATGTCCGGAGCGATGGGGGGGATGGGCGCGTCGCGGACGTGACCCAGCTCACCATTGGAAAGGCATACGATTGCACGTTGCAGTTGTGGAATCTTGACGGATTTCTGGGGTTCGTGGAGTGCGTAGCCCATTGTTGGTGTTTGGTTTTGTGGGCGGTAGATGGGCCCGTTGTGAAGTTGTGATATAGATCAAGATAGAGTCGGGCTGGGGCCATTTCTCGAAGATATAATCCATCAGAGCCTTACAGTGGCCGGAAATATCTGGCGTGGTGTTTCAAACTCACTGAGTAGTTGGGATTTGATACAGTATGGATTTGCCGATATTCCTGCATAGACAATGTCTCCGATACAGGGTTTGCCTCCGAAGGCCCAAAAGTCCCCGAATTTATTCGGCTATCGCGCCCTGGGGCATGCCCTGTTCATGAAGTGGTTGAACATCGAGACACTCTCACCGTTATAGTATCTTCTGCCTCCGCGAGACTACCCTCAAGTGGAATCAGGCAGCCGCCAGTTCAACTCATGGTGCCAAAAACATTGTACGAGTTCCAGCCCCTCGACAGTGTGTATACCCGAGATCCAAAAGATTCTCGAATGTTGATACTAACGCGTACCTCGACAAAGAAAAAGGCAAATCCTACCCTCTGTCAACATAGAAAGGCAACGTGGTCTTAGTAGTCAACACCGCCTCAAAATGCAGTTTTACGCCGCAATACCGCGAGCTCGAGCAGCTCTACCAGCAAATCGACTCGGAGTATCCGAGAAAATTCGTCGTCCTCGGATTCCCTTGCAATCAGTTCGGCAACCAGGACCCCGGAACCGACGACGAGATCCAGGCTTTCTGTCAGGTAAACCACGGGGTCAGCTTTCCGGTGCTCCGCAAGGTCGATGTGAATGGTCCGAATGCGGACCACGGAGCCGATAAACAACCAGCCGAGAGCTCACCAAATTAAAAGGTCGGCAGAAGCACTAGAGAAAAGTAGGCGCAGCAGTCTTTTCTATTCTACATTTCTATATGCTAATATAGACATGTGGTATGGGAACAGCCATAGGCAGCCATGATCACAAGCCAATCGACTACTGCCGTACCCACTCGACATACTGGAACAGTGGGGACGGAGGGCAGATTTCTACTACTCTGGCGAGAAACGTCGCAAAGCTGCAGAAATAAAATTTAGACGACGGAGATATATAAGATGTTTACGCCAATTTACATCTCTTTCCGTCCGATACCAAAAAACAACCACACGAGGGCTTCAGTTCACCCCTGCTATATAACAGAGTCAACATGAACATGAGCATCCTACCAACCTGCATACATGGCATTCAATCAGTAATCGCTCTTGTGATAATAGGGTGCTCAGCAGCCAGACAATCGGAAGAATCATCCAGCGGATTTGCACTGGCTATATTTACCGTGAGTTTGTTCTTATAAACCCGGGTCCATTGTACGTAGTTAGTCCTACTCACAGAACAACTAGTCCATCGCAACCATCCTCGCAGCAATCTACATCGTTACCACATCTTTCATCGCAAAGGTCTTCTTCAAGCTCTAGGTCGCCGTTGCGTCCAACGCCTTTACCCTGACTTTCTGGGTCATCACGATCGGAGTCATGGGCGCCCATCACTCAGGCGCATGCGGCGGCGGGTACTAACATAATCATTGCTATAGGAAGCGAGATGATCATGAGACGGATAGTCTTTGGGCTGCGACGCTTGCGTTAAGTGTGATTGATGGGTATGTGTTCTGCTTAATTGCTCCTGTTTCGTTGGGAATGATCTACTCACCTGGGACCGTGTAGGATACTTTCTGCCATCGCGCTTGGCATTTCTTGCTGTCATAGGAAGCCTCGAGAGAATATTCCGGAGAGTGCGTGAACTACTTGTAATACGTCCAGTGTGTACTATATACTTAGACACGCGGTTTGCCGAGACATAGGTTAATGCCATCGGCATCTCACATAGTGCTCAATTATATATCTTACCCTGAAACTGTAATGTCGACATGAAAGCAGCCGCATATAGTATTAATGGATAGTATTTCTCTAATAGCAGCCAGATCTTCTACAATGAGCAGATGATAACTATTAAAATATGTTCTCATCCAGAATATTCGTAATATACTATCATCATTCGACGGTCCCAATCGCGGGGCGGTCCCGATCCGCCGCCCTTGAATTTTTTCCTCTTCACAAACTAAACTAAACTTAACTTCCTTAACTCACTCTTTATCCCGAATACCTACACTACAAGACCCAATAACCCCAATCCCAGTCCACTTCCGACCGAGCCAAATCTACTCAATCACTCTCACCCCTGATCTATACTCCTCAAAAAAGAAAAAAAAAAGCAAGTACCCTGCGCACCTGCTAGCACCCCGCGACAACAATGACCTCACCAGGCCCAACGATCGACAACTCCCTTGACGACATCTTCGGCTCCTCGCCACCCCACGAACCCTCTCGGGCAGTAAGCTGAGCCTGCTCCTCACACCTCCTAACTTACCGTCGAACCCTCCGAACTCCCCTCCCTCCGCCGCCAACACGTTACCGCCGGCTATCGCGACGGCATCTCCGCAGCCAAGGGCGAACACGTCCAGGAAGGCTTCGATGGCGGGTTTCCCGTCGGAACGCAGCTCGAGATGCGCGCGAGGACAGTCTTGAGTATCCTGGAGGGAATTATGAGGGGGTACGAAAGTCGGGGTGGGTCGGCGGTAGTAAAGAAGCAGCCGGCGAGGATAGGAGCTTCAGCTGGAGCTGGAGCGGCGGCAGCAGGTTCCAAGAAGGGAAGAAAAGAGGGGCAGGGTGCGAAAGAACTGGACGATAAGACAAGATAGGCGCGACGAGACGAGATTCTGAAACTGTACTAGAGCGCTGTCAAGGCGCTGAATGTGCAGAGCGTGTTTGGGACCCTGGAAGAAGGTGGCGAGGACGAAGAGGGGAAACCGAGCCCGGAAACTCAGCTGGCGGGGAAGGGCGATAGGGTTGTCTCGAAGTGGGAAGATAGAGTTCTGGTTGCGCATTGGGAGGAGAATATGGATACTTTGCAGATGAAGGAGGACGGCGTGGGTAAGGGCGAGAGCCAGAGCCAGGGTGTAGTGGCGGGTTCGCGCAGTTGATCGAGCTTGTCCTGCCCTACTGGCCTGCTTTACCCTATGGACCGACGACCCTCTTCAGGGTTCAGCTTCCCTCCCTTATTTTCCCGATCTCACCGCGCGCTACCTACGCGGTCATGGAAGTCAAGCTTCGTTTCAGACCCCGGGCACGGCGACCCGGGATGGGAAGAGGATACCAACGCCCAGAGGCGGTTTCCGTTTTATACCGCGGACCCCCCTGCGGAAGCCCACCTGCAAGACGACTGGCTAGTCGATTCCAAAGTCTTGTTACGGTCAGGAATACATTGTTCTCTGCCACAATGGCGAGCACAGGCCCTCACTATAGTTCCAGATAGAACGTGCGCCTTTGGGTTACAGAACTGGCCTCTCTGTCCAAATTGTGGTCTTATCCGTAACGATACCGCTGAAGTATCCAGGAGATGGGCGCACCTTCTAGATTGCGGATTCTCTCCTTCTGTTGATCAGGTAATAGTCGTCGCTTGTCGCTGGTTTATCAGACGGCCGGATTTGTGCGACTCGGTATTCTTTACTGGCTGATTGATCACAACCCAGTCCGTAAATACTCTGCGCGCCAATGGTAACTCGGGCTTTTGTGTCTGGACCTCTTCAGGTTCGGCACTGCCAACTCTCCTTTATGGACAGCGGAGTATTTTATCAGCCTGCTTTCTCATTTTTATGGAGGGACAGATCAAACAATGTGCCTGCCTTGTGATCCCTGGTACGATTACAGCGATAGAATTATCGTCGTTCCTCTGTTATGGCCAGCGTGGCAACAAGATCTTGCTCTGACACGACAAACATTCGAGTTTGTGGGCAAAGCTATCCTAGTCCTCATGGGCAAATCTGTCACGGATAGCAGTGGGTTGTTTCCGTAGTGTCCTTGGCATTCGTCTTTATCATGAACAGTCTCTATGCGTATCTGAAGGAAAGAACAAGCGTTCGCAGTATCTCCAATGTGATAACGGCTGGTGACTTCTTGGAATCGTTTATCAATGATGTTCCGTGGCTGATGTCGATTGACATAGAAGAAGCCTAAGAAGAAGCTTTCATCGTCGATCATCTCGTCATTACCTCCAGTCAACCAACAATCATTTTAACGAGCTGTTTGTAAATGGTTGTAGATCAAATCACTTCCTTTACAGGTTTCAAAATTTAGATTTTAAACCGACTTCCAGAAGCGATTTTGTCAACCCGATTATAGTCATCGCGATGATGAGTTTTTGGTGCAACCGCAACAAGAATCTTGATATTGCAGGTGTTTGTTCGGTTTTGGTTCCAATGTCAGGTTGAGCAGCTGGAGGAACAGTCAGTCTTCTCGTATCTGATAGTAGCTGAGGCCAGATATTCAGGTTGTTTCGCAGACTTGTTACAGGCAGATTCTGCACCTGTGAGCTTGCCATCTGCTATATGTTCTTCTTCGCCAGAGACTACTGAAACGCTCACTATTTTTGACGCTGATGTGAAGCTGTCGAATCACTTCGCCATTCTTGAAGGTTGCCTTCGACCAGACTTGTCAAATTCCTCGATTATGATAAACACAAACATGACCGGCACTGGGCCATATTCTCTGTCTGTCGAGTCAATCCTGCAATTGATTGAAGTTTGGCAGTTTATGGGTAGACGCATAAAGGTCAAACGCGAGTGAATCTTGAAGTACCACTTTCAATTTATATCGTTCACAAGAGTCACAAGGCCCTGATGACTTGGAGTGTGTACGATCTTTTGGGGAGTCGACAAATCGCGACGCAGCCATCGGGTACTGGAAGTTGATACACCCATAATATCTGCCCTTCAGGTTGGCAAAAAGTTCGCTGCTCAGCCCAAGTTACCGAATGTAATCCAGAGTTTGTGCAGTTGGGAACGTGGAACCATTCAAATGGATCTAGATGGCGGTTTCCTTCAAAGGGTGGGTTTTCGGGAATAGGTCTGAGTGCGATGCATGAACATGATTGCGAACCAACAACAAGATCTTTCCACAAGGTCCTAACCCCAGGATAGTTTGCGGATGGATTGGGGAACGCTTTCTGTCGGTTGACTTGGTCATTTCCCTAAGTAGGCTGCGGCATAACCGCAACCGCGGCTATAGGATTGATAACCATCACCGCATCTGCAGTAATGGTTATAAGATTTGATAGCCATCACCATCACCGCAAATTTGAGGTTAACCGCGGTTAAACCGCGGTTAACCTCACTATGGCCGCACCAGCATAACTCTCGTTTAATTATCAGTTTTGAGCCTCCTACATGATATTTATGAAGCTTATGTAAGCCTATTATCCTCTGTTTTAAACATGCGTTCGAGTTTTTCCAATACAGATCTCTTATTTTGTGACAACCATAGTGTAAATAAGGGAAATCAAATGGTAAATACTAAATAGACTCTTTATTTACTTAGATTTACCCTTTGTTTATATCAAATTATGCTATTTGTAGTTGTATTTTTAAGATTTGGGATAGCCTACAAGTCGAATCCTGAAAATATATATTTTATCCGGATATCAGAGCCTTGTAGTACTTGCTTAGTTCCTATATAGTATTACTGCCGGAAGACCCTACGATCTTTCATTCTTTCTTTTTAGTGTGGTAAGATCTCTAAAGCAGTAAGAGATCCTTACATCAAGTAACTTTATATCCATTTAAAAATGCTAAGATTATTCAAAGATAGTACGGGCCGTAATCCTAGGCCGTAAGATTATAATGCGGCTCTGTTGCAGCTACGGTAAGGTTAACCGTGTGACTTCCTGAAATCAGGGAACTTCCTGGATTAACTTCCTGGATTGACTTCCTGAGCCAACGAACCTCCCGGTA